>NC_056729.1:526825669-526970669 GCF_019279795.1 Protopterus annectens
AGTCGGTGGTGTTTCCATATTCATAAAGGATATGCACACCTCCAGACTAGTAGCAGCCCAACATAATGCATCTGAGATACTTCAGGTACAACTAACACTGGGTAAGATGGCAATTCAGGTCGGAGCCTGCTATAGGTCCCCAACCATGTCCCAAGACTTTCACTCCACGTTCCTAAGCACCCTGGAAACTATTAGGGTCCAATGCAACACTCTCATACTAGATTACTTCAACTACCCCTCCATCAACTGGGAAAACTACTCATGTACCGATACACTGGCCCAACGCTTCCTGGAATTCATCAGTTCCAATGCTCTGGACCAGTTCATTCTTACCCCCACTAGAGGAAGCAACATCCTTGACCTGGTTATTACTAACATAGGCAACCGTTGCTCTACACCAATAGTCAATTCCTTCCTGGTTAGATCCGACCACAAACTAAACACCATGGAAATCCACATCTCACCCACACCCCCCACAAAGGTAATCGCCATGAAAAACTTCTCCAAAGCTGACTTTGGGCTCCTAAAAACAGTGGTGGATAACTTCATGACACCCATGTCAATGGAAAATAGATGCATGACTGCCGAATCATACACCAATGCACTGTACGAACATGTACATAAATGCATGGAACTAGCCATACCCAACAGAACCAAGATGCTCTCCTCCAGAAAAAGGAAGCCAATCTGGTGGTCTCCTGCCATTAATAAACTCTACAACAGAAGGAAGAAACTCTTGCAGAAAAAGGTGAAGTCCCAAGACTGGAAAACTCCCTTATTAGCCTCAACAAAAAGTTGAGATCCCTCATCAAAACCTCTAAAGCCAGCTATGAAGGCAGATTTGCAGCAGACACTAAAAGCAATCACAAAGCCTTCTATAGTTATATCAAGAATCTCCATGGCAATACCCAGGTTTGCTCTGAGTTACTGCACAAGGTACCTCCTATACTGAGTCAACAGATATTGGCAACATACTGGCTGACAGATTCAGTGTCAACTTTACTCCTCTCTCCCCCCCTAAAGGACCAAGCACAATACAGGGGAATGCCAGGCACCCAGCATTACTGTCACACAGGTTAAAGTTGCATTGTCCAAGGCCAAGAATACAGCTTCCATGGGACCTGACAATGTCCCTAGATGTGTTCTGCATGAACTACAAAGTGAACTGGCACCACATATGTGTGCCCTGTTCAATCACAGCATCACCTGATGCTTTGTCCCTACCGAATGATGCACTGCTGCAGTCATCCCTCTCCATAAAGGAGGGGTGACTACAGACCCTGTGAATTCTTGCCCCATTAGCCTGACGAGTCTGATATGTAAGGCTATAGAGCACATCATAATGGATTAAATTAACAAGGATATAGGGAAGCTCTAAACTCTAGATCCCACGCAATTTGGTTTTGTGAAAGGTAGATCATGTCTGTTCAACCTGGTTGACTTCTATGAGTCAGTCACCAGGGCTGTGGATGAGGTCAAGGCAGTTCATACAGTCTACCTCGATTTGGCCAAGGCCTTTGATACCATTCCCTACTCAGGAATTATTGATAAACTCACCAAACTAGGCATCAACCCCTATATCACTAGGTGGGTTGCAAATTGACTCACAGATGGAACCCACAGTGTGAAAGTAGTGAACTCCAAGTCAGACTGCCGACCAGTCACGAGTGGAGTCCCACAAGAATCCATCCTGGGTCCTCTCCTGTTTGGCATCTACTTCTCAGAAGTCCAAGCCAACACAGAGGGACTCTGGCTGACCAAGTTCGAAGACAGTTGCAAGCTGTGAGCCATTATTAACTCCCCAAGTGATGTAGACATCCTACAGAAGGGCTTCACTGAGACCAATGTCTGGTGTCAAAACCATGGCCTTAAGCTTAATACCAAAAAATGTATCGCCATCCCCTTTGAGAAAAACTCAGTTCCCACTAATTACCACATCGATGAAGCCGACTGAACACTGAAGGCATTATAAGAGATCTGGGAACACAGGTTGACAGAAAACTCTCCTTCAACCACCACATTGCCACTGTGGTCAGAAAGTCCTTCTATGTGGCACATCTCATTACTAAGGGTTTTACATCCAGGAAGAAAGAAGTCATCATCTCTCTCTACTCTTCCCTCATTAGGCCAATCATCGAGTATAATGCCCCATTTGGCATGCACCTCACTAGACACCTGCAACAGCTGGAAAGGCCACAGAAGTACCTCACAAAGAGGATCCTGGGCTATAAACACATGTCCTACATGGACAGACTCAAAAAACTCCACCTATTCTCTGTCTCATATTATCTACTATGAGGCGATCTCTGCTTGACTTACAAAGCCATATCTGACCCAGCTCTGTTAGAAATGCTACATCTAAAGAAATTAAAATCCCTCCACACCACGTGCTCCAGAAACCTCAACCTCATTACCACAGTCAACAGAACATGCTGGAGGGACAGGTTCATAACCCATAGACTGCCCATGCTCTGGAATAGACTTCCCATACATGTCAAGCAGAGCACCTCACTGGCCCTCTTCAACAGAAATCTTGATGAGTGGATAGGAAATAGAAAGTTCACCCCGGGGATCACTGCAGTGGCTCTACTTGATAGAGACACTGGGAACTAATGTCAGGAGGCACGATGCCAGGGCCCTTCTATGGGCTAGGCTTGTAAAGGTTCCAGGGCCATTAACCTAGTACACACCTATGAATCTATGAACCTAAGGGGGACCTGAATGCACAATCAGTATCTGAGGACTGTCTGTGTTCACATGGGTAGGGCAACAGCAATAAGGAAGGAGAGACCATTCTAGACTTATTTCTGGCAAATGGCTTAATAGTGGACAATACATTGTTCAGCAAGAGATACAGTCACAAGATCACATACAAGAGTGTCCAATTTGCAACTCAAGTATATATCCTCCTAGTAAGGAAATGGTATTGGGATAAAATCAGTGACTGGAAATTGACCCCAGTGAAACAATCATCCAACACCATAAACCACTGATTGCCACAATCAACTACAGGCATTGCTCGGAGATGGTTCTAATGTCAACAGTGAGTATGCTGAAGACCTGGAAGTTCAAGAAAATGCCAGGGTATCTAGCACCTCAGGAAGAAGATGGAATAGTGGAGGTGAAGAAGAATGGCAGTTCCTCAAAGCAGCATATATGAGGATTATTGAACATATATATGGCCAAATGGAAGGGGGTGGTATAATGGTTAAGGGCTCTACCTTAACAATACAAGGTATAGGGTTTGCCCCTCACCTCTGGTTATTGGTTAGGCTTTTAATAGTCTACAGACTGATAGCCCAGTGTTTACCTGTGGAGCTATTAGCCTGGTATGGAAATAAGGTGCATAAAGAAAACCTGTGGTTGAATGAAGAAGTCCAGGAAGTCATCAAAAGAAAGAAGGAGTGCAGGAAAAAGTGAAGCATAGAAAAGATAGACCAAATGAAGAAGGAATACTGGTTAGCTAAGAAAGAGGCTAAGCAAGCAGTTGCAATAGCAAAGAACAAGGCATCAGAGGCACTCTAATCAGCTTCTGGAAAGTGACTCAGCAGATGGCAGAAAGGAATTCTAGCAGGTTGCAAGGCAAAGACAGAAAGATAAAGAAAGTAATCATCAGACATCATTCATAAGGGATGCCGACAACAACCCACTCACCAGTTTACAAGACATCAAAGAAAGATGGAAGGAGTAGTCTCTTTGACTTCAGAAAGAGGAAAACCCCTCAGAAGCTGTATTGCACCAGACCCAGCGTACAATGAAAATGAAAGAAGAGAGGATCCTCGATAGAAGAAAGACCTGCACTAAGTAAAATAAAATTAAGTAAAGTAGCAGACTCAGATGAGGTCACAACAGATATGATCAAGCTGTTGAGTGAGTTAGGGGAACAGTGGCTCCAGAGGGCATTCATAGCAATGTGGAGAGAAATGGATATCGCAGATGACTCAAAAATAAGCAGTTTAGTGCCAGTTTAGAAGAACAAGGGGCATTCACAACCATACCTCTCAACTGTCTAGTTTTCACAGAATGCCCAGATTTTTGCCTCTTCTTTTTGGCTTCTTTCTCATAAAATTGTGGTTTTCTGGTAAATCATAATGAATAGACATTTAAGTTTCAGATTTCAAAACCTTTATAAAATTCATGGTAATGTGAAACCTGTTATCCTATCAACTTTATAAGTTTGTAAAAGCAACATTTAAAAATTGTATCTATTTTTGGGCCTTTGCCCCCACATTATTCGTGGCTTTGTCAGGCTTTCTTGCTCTAAAACGTTGAGAGTAAGTTCTCAACTGTGGACATATAGATCTATTAGACACCTGTTACACTGCATTGGAGTTTTAGAGAGGGTAATTGATAAATCACTATGCAAAACGGTAAAAAGAAGGGAGATGGATTCAGATAAGGATGCAGCACAAGTTTGCAGTGAGACAGATAGCTGAGAAGAAGCTAGAAATCATAGGATCATAGGACATTACTAGGCTAATGGCCTGAGGGCCCTTAGAAGCCTAGCCAAATTTTACCCTTGTTACCATAATCAGCCCCTATGGTCCCTGTCCAAGAGGGACACAGGTGGAACCCCCAGGGTGAATTTACAGTTACCCATCCAATCATCCAGATTGTGTTTGAAGAGGGCCAATGAGGTGGTCTGTTTGATGTGAAGTGGGAGTCTATTTCAAAGGTGTGGTTACCTCTAGGAGACAAAGCTGTCCCTCCAGCAGGTCTTACTGATGTCATATACCAGGTTTAGGTCTTTAGAGTGAGTAACCCATGTGCCATTTGCCTTGTGCATGTACAGCATTTCCAATAAAGTGAGGTTAGAGATCGCCTTATGTGCAAGGCAGAAATCGCCTCTGAGTAGTCTGCATGAAACAGAATAAAGTGATAGTGATTTTAGCTGAGCCACATAGGATAGCTGCTGAAGACCTTAAATCTTCTTTGTGAGGAACCTTTGTGATCTCTCAAGTTGTTGAAGGTGCTTTGAAAGGTAAATGTCAAAAGGGACATTGTACTCAATTATTGGCTTAATGAGTGAAGAGTACAGGGAGGTGATAATTTTACTTCTTCTGGAGGCAATACCCTTACTTATGAGGTAAGCCATATAGAATGCCCTTCTTACCACTCTGGTGACAGGGTGATCAAAGGCAAGGTTGCTGTCAACCTGACTGGCCCAGATCTCTCACCACTGCTTATGTACTTAGGGTATTGCCATAGATGTGGTAATTTGCAGGAACATTGCTCTTGCTGAAAGGGAAGACAATACATTTTTTTACATTGAGTTTGAGATTCCAGTAAACAGATTAGACAGACAGGATCAGATCACCACAACACTAACGGGTCTTGTGTTGGATGGATTCCCCTATTTTGACTGTATGGGTTCTATCAGAGAGCCAGTTCTATCTGGAAGAGTTTGTCAATGATGCCTGAACTATTCTAATCAGCCTGCAGTTCCCAGCAGGGTCAGTAGAAGCACCAAATGGTGGAAGTTTCCAAATGGCTCCTGTTTCCATTTTCCTGAGAGCTAGCCTGAGCCAATGTGTTGAATGAAAAATTGAAAAAATGAAAAAATGCCGATGGTGAGTGCTGTTTTTGGGCCGCAGCCTTGGGCAGGGCGCAGATGGGATCAGGTCTGGTTTTTTGTGCTTTGTTTTTAAAGAGGGCATTTTTGACCTGCTCTTGAGAAATACAAGGTAGGGAACAGGTGATAGGGATGTCATGAAGTACATGTGGTGGGTGAGGGGGAGTGTTTTTTTCATTGAATACCTGTGCTAGGCAGTTAGCACCACACCGGCTCAGAGTATGCATTATCATTAACTACCAAGTTAACTTGGATTCATAGTTTGACTTGGATGACTTCACAGGAGGTGTATTTATCATTGATGAATACTGATGCACCACCTCCTTTAGTTTTCTTGCCTTCCATTTGTGGTCTCAACATGTGGAAGGAGGTGTAACCCAGTATGGCTGGGGTATTCTTCACAGCCTTGATTCAGGTCTCCCTGACTGTACAAATGTCTGCATCCTCCAGGATGAGGACTGCTTCCAGTAACTGCAGTTTCATGTTAAGACTCCTAGCATTTAGCAAAATGACCTTGAGGTTGTTTTTGGTTGGTATTTTTACATCAGGAGTTTTGTCCTTGTTACACTGCCTATAAAAGGCACTATGGGGATGGCAAGAGCCTTAGCCAGTAGCCAAAATCTCAGGGGTGACAGATGAAAGCCATCTCTGGCAAAGCATTGGGGGTCTATCAATCATGTCATAGCAAGGCTGACAGATACTGGATCCCCTTAGAATGACACCAAAAACTCAGCCAATTATTGATGTCAATCATTTTCTGTTTGTATTGAGGAGTCATTCTAGGTGAAGGTAAAATTCTGCTTAAGGCTAAGGACATACTTGTCTGAGACACATAGTCTGTAAGCTCAGTTATGTCTCTCTTCATATAGTCCAGAGAGGTACATCTCAAGTCATTTACACAAACCTGGACTATGACAGAGTCATAACAGTACCTGTTGTTGAGAAACTTGAGTGCATGTGTGATATGGTGGATGCTGGCATCTGACAACAGCTGACTGTGACCTTTTCCTTATCCAGCCTGGTGAGAGGGACATCTGTGTGTATCACAGTCAAGTCTCCTATGACTAATATGTTATGTTTAGTGTTTAGTCTTATGGGCTTGACAGCTGAGACACTGGTCCATGAGCTATTGTGTGCATTGTATTCTGCAGAGGAAGTATTATGTCCAGCGTGTTTGTGTTTGGGAGGTCTCTGGGGTTTAGGTAAGTTTGTGGCGAGGACCTCTGCCTATGTCGGTATGTGTGATGTGGGGTTGGGTGAAGTAGGTCATGAGGTGTGTATGCTGACAACCTGCTTTAGTGTCAGCTGTATTGACTGGCATGTGAGAAAGCATTGATTCAATGTTTTTAATATAGTTGCATCTCTCACATATCAAGTTTGTATGCACTAGAAGTAGAGGTCTGTCTGTGTACATTAGGCAGTTGTTACACTGCCTTAGGATGCCCATGCTGACCAAGCTGGCTGGAGAAACTGTGGGTAATTTCCCATTATAGTGTTAGGTGAATTTATATTGTCAGAAACAGGAATATGGTGGGAAAGGGGGTCACACATATGAATAACTAGTGGGCAAATTGTGTTAATACCTCAGTGGCTAGGCTTAATGCTACACTAATAGTGTGGAGGAAGTCCAACTGGTTATTCCTAGACTTGTAGAAAGCATATAACAAGGTCTTACGAAGGCTGATTTGGGCAGTCTTGTGATGGTTCAAAGCCCCAGAAACATTGCTAGAATTAGTGCAGGCTATTTACAAGGACACAATGATGCAAAAACAAACTGTTCAGACCCACAGAGGGGGTTCCCAGTGGGAGATGGTATTCAGCAGGGTTCAGCTATGAGCCCATTGCTGTTCATACTGGTGATGGATTACAGTAGCAAACAGGTTAAAGGAAACAGATGTACAAAACTGCTGTATGCAGACAGTCAGTGAATAATAGAAGAATGGAATGCATAACTGTATACAGGATAAATGTGAGTACAGATAAGATAGTTGTAATGGTAGCAAATGAGGGAAATCAGAACAAGCAAAGAATTGAGATAAAATGGAAAATAATGGAGCAGGTTAATAGCTTCAAATATCTGGGAGGGGTGGTAAAGGAGAAGGGAACTCTGGATGAGGAGGTCAAAATTAGAATAAGAAGGCTGCAGTCAAGCAGCACAGAGTGTCAGAGGTAATGTGTGACAGAATCACTCCAATAAAGCTGAGAAGCAAAGTGTACAAAACAGTGATACAATTAGGACTATTGTATGACAAAGAAATCTAGGCAGTACAAGTAGAACAGTTGAGGAAGCTAGAGGTGATAGAAATGAAGTGCCTGAGACTGGTGGTAGAGTGTGCACAGTGGAACAGACAAAGAAATGAGGACATAAGAGCAGAAGCCAAAGTAGATCCAATTGCAGAGAAGGTCATAGAGAACAGATTACTGTGGTTAAGGCACATGTGCAGGAAAACAGAGGACAATCTATTGAAGAAGATTTGAGACAGATGGAAATAAGGCAAGAGGAAATTAGGACATTTGGCAAAAGATGTCTGGAATGTGTGAAATAAGACCTGCAACAGTCAAACATGACTGTCAAAGAAGGTAGGAGACTAACATGTCAGTCACCCTGCTAGACAGGGGTCCAGAGAAGTAAATATTGTGGGAAGAAATATCCAGGGAATTGTTATGGCTAGGCTTGTATAGGCCCTAGGGCCGATAGCCTAGTACCAACCTATGAACCTCTGAACATTAAATCAAGAGAGATGGTAACAGTTGGTGTTAACACCCCCAAAATGGATTTTGCCAATTTTGGAGCTTTCTTGCTAACAGGAACCCATAAGCTCAATTCAAAATCTATATTGGTCAAATAAAAAGTATTGAATCATTTCTATGTTACGAGTGTCTTTTATTTTCTGTTAGCAGACCAGCACGGCATTTTATAACTATTTTTTGTTAATGTGTTAAGACTGCTGACGCTGAATTAATAATCATTCTTTCTTCACAATTGAACTTGAACTTTTTGGAGTTTCTGTTCTCAACCAACTTAAGAGTCATCTCACAAAATGCCTTAAATACTGTAAAGTAATGTAAACACTGTAGAAGGATATGGAAAGTAACACTTATTCCTGCCTCAACCACATTAAATGTGATTGATGCAAAGGAATATAAACTGTATAAATGAAATGGAAAGTAACACATAGACAGCTAAAACTTGTGTGTGTTTTATTTCATCTATTGAATAAATGTGAGGATAATCAATTAATGTAAGGGCCTGAATCTATAATGGAAAATAACTTAAGTGTGGATAAAACCTTAGAAGTGTTTACTAGTTTTGGTCATTGGTTTTGTTACTTACCTTAAATGCATGTAGTCATACAAAATGGGCTAACAAGTTGGCACATTTTGTTCTTAGTGCAAAATGTTATGCACCTGTCCTTGTTCTTGTACATGTAATTATTTACAGCTGGGAGAAGAAAATAGAAAAGCAAACATTGTTCAAATCAGTCTTATCTGGAAACATGCTTCTACTGAGGGACTAGTGTATAGACACTATGAGCTGTCTGATCAAAAAACACTCTGTACTTTTATTCTTTCTCAAGTAATTTGCTAAAAAGACTATTATTCTTTGCTGCCTTTGTTTGTTCAGATGATTACTTTCTTTATGAAGTCATGCATTTAAAAAACTGAGGTGCATCTTTGTTCAATGTATCAGTAACCCATAACAGAGAAATAAAATAATTTATAAAGTTATCATTCTCCCTATTAAAACTGCAAAAGCATGAATGACCTAATTAGCATTCTCATTTTCCACCTGCAATTTTATGCTCAACAAAAGGCAGCTACATAAATAAGTAACATTGCCCAGTATTACATATATAATGACATCATAACTTTTTGTGCATTGTGATTAGTGCTGTCTGAGTGTTTCTACTTTTTTAACATACAGCAACATATGAAAAGGAAAGTAATGAACTTGGTCGACAAAACTTCCAAACAGCAATATATGTAGCTGCATGACAGACTGGAAGCCTAAAAAAATCACATATCGAAATTCATTTATAAAACACAAGCAACTTAAGAAGAAATGAGCAGCAGTGTTACATACTATATGCTAATTTTAAAAATAAAATGATCATGAAAAAGTAAATTAATACAAATATTTTTAGCAAAGTTGTTTTGCTTAAACAACTACATTTATAGAGGGAGGAGGCATAAAAATTTAACTGAAAATATATTGGTACACTTTTTATGTGAAGCAAAATTATTTACTCAGGAAATGAACACTAGAAAGCCAGAACGATTTCAATGTAAGCTTATCTTCTTAGTATTTTTCTTATCCCGCCAGAAAAGAGATAACAGTCTCTGTTATCTGTCATTCCACTGACATAATTAAACAGAAATGATCAAGTGATAGTTATAAAAACATTGACATTTCTGTCCTTGAATGGAGCCAAGTGAGACATTAAAAAACAGAACATAAGCTTTATGCTCTGCAACAATTCAACATCACATCTAATATAGTGAGCCTGTTTTCACAGCAAATGTAACAGTATATCATAGACTACTAGAAAACCACTCCATTTGGATTTCAGGTTTCAGTTTCTTGAGATGCGTGGCCTAAATGAACTCCAATCTAGTGCTAAATCCCCAATTTCCATTGTTTTTACGATGACGTGTATACTGTTTATGGCTTTCAGCTCTATCTGATGACAGAGATAAGGAAAGTATCGTCCCATTTGAGCTGGTATGGAATCCAGAAATAGCAGAACAGACAAAACAAGTACAACTAGGTGACTGCTCAGAGATTAGACTAAGTGTTAAGTATTAGATAAGACATCATCTGCATCCATTATTCACTAGACAAAATTCACAGTCCCACTCTTCCACAACATCATGGGAAAACAAGTTTGTCCTTTTGTTTCATTCTCAAAGAAATCTAGAATGTGGCAGAACACTGAAAAGAATGTAAGAAAGGTACTTGAACATAAGCGCCTCAAGAGCCACACTGTGGCTCAGATAAGTTTGCTACTTTAAACTTCTACTGTTTGTGTTTCACATTGTCTCCGTCTATGAGATATGTGCATGTTTTCCCATGTCTGTGTAGATTTTTATGTATGCTGTGATTTCTTTCTACCTCCAAAAGCATGCTGATTGATTGGTTACTCTAAATGATTCATAAAATATATGTTGCATACATACCTCTCAACCTCTTAGAGAAAGAAATCTGGTCAAAGCCATAAGTAATGGTGTGTGTGTGTGTGTGTGTGTGTGTGTGTGTGTGTGTGTGTGTGTGTGTGTGTGTGTGTGTGTGTGTGTGTGTGTGTGTGTGTGTATTTGTGTCTAGCCATTGCAGCCAAGTTCATGACTGAAATATGATTATGATGGCCAGTATGCTTATATGATTAACAAATGAATACATTAAAAACAATCTATATACATGATATATAGGAAAGCTAAGGGTAAAGTAAGAAAAGGTCAGGTAATTATACAACTACCAGGATGCCTGTTGAAATTATGAGGCTGTATTGCCAATTCTCTGAACAACAGAGATGTAAGTATGAAAGGAGAACACATATTAAATTCAAAGTTGTAGGACCTCAAAGAATACTCCTATTTCCTTTTCTTTGCAGTACTATAATCATAAAAGGGTAGTACTGGTAAGCAAATGGGCTGTGAGAGGGGGAAAAGGGCAAAGCCCACCCCATGCAAAAAGTACTTTAAAAGTGTAGAACTGAATTTTGGAATTTGCTGGTATTTCTTTGGATCCCAGTTTCCTTCTTGAAGTGTAGGAATCACAAGACACTTCACATGTCATATGAAGTCCAGATATTTAATTCCATACATATGCCTTATCAACACTGCAAAATGGCATTAGAACCAACAGGCTAAGTATACTATGAACTAGGTTTTATAGGGATGCCAAAGTAGAATGAGAGAAAAAAAAAACAACAATGCAAGGAAGAGAAATTGCTACTTAATTTTTGTAAACTCAATTCTTGTTCTGTGAATTCTCAGCTAAGACATCAGTAGATTTTTCTTTTTTTTCAGATCTAGCTAGAGAAATGATAAATGGAAGATGACAGTTGTTGCGTCTTTCGGCTTTTCCCGGTTAGGGGTCGCCACAGCAGAACTCCGGTCCGCTAATGATTGGTAGTTGATTTTCACATACCGAGTTACCAGCCCTGATGCACAACCTTCAATGAAAGTACGCCCATTCACGCATGTCTCCACGCAGAAGACGCTCTAGCTGAGAATCGAACCAGACAGCATCTGACTGGGAGGCGACAATGGTACCACAGCACCACCACCGCGGGTAAATGGAAGATGACAGTACTAGAATGAAAAGTTATTTTCTTGAATATATAATTATTTGCAACTTCCAGCAATACTTTTTAATACAGATGATTAGGTAGGATAAATATTATGCTGTGGGAGTTATGTAATTATCATTCCACCATTCAAATTGCTAGAAACAGCAGCTGCCCTATGAAATTAAAATGCATAACTCATGGAATAAAATCTAGTCTACCTCCAAGGATGTGAGAATGCCCAATGAAGGAGCTTCAGGGTTTACAATTCATTTACACATCTTAAGAGTTTTTGTTTTTCCATTTTCTATTACTAGACCTCACAATGATACACATACCTTGTAAGCATCAGACTGAAACCAAACAATAATAAGATAATTAATGTGCTAATTTGTTTTGGGGTGAACAGCAGACAGCTACCACTGTGACCACTGAGACATCTGGCATGATATTAATAGCATCAGACAAATGTCAGAAGTTACAGCAATATCTATCAAATTCCAGAGCAAAAAAGTGTCTTGTAATCAGTCCATAATCCATATGTTTTAATAAATGCATTTCAAAATAATCTCCAAACCCAGGTGTAGGCAATCAAAACTACAATAAGTGACTTCATCAAGAGGACAGAGGACTTGGAAGTTGGACTCATTTGCCTCTGACCATGGTGAAAGGATTTTTAACTAAAACACATGATCTCTTTTGTTGTAGACTTCACTGAAGCCTGATATTATAGATCAGTAGGATGGGGAGGAGGTCTTTGTAATAACTGAAGAATTCTTGGCCTGTCAGAGGAAGCAGAGCAAATGGACATGATCTGCTTTTCCAGGCTTGCTTACTTACAACATTTTTCCTGGGCTTGGGAGGTAAATTGTTGGCTGGCCATGCACATTGGTCTCCTGATCCATCCCTGCTGATGCAGGAAAGAATCATAGGCTAGTTATTGTTAAATTATTGCCCTATACACAGAAGGAAATGGGCTTTATACAGCATGGTAAAAATAAAATACTTGCCATTACTTGGAAAAAAAAGTCAGGTTTGAAAATAATTAGTCTAAATAAATAAAGAAATGAATAAAAATAAAGAGAAAAGTGTGATTTATGTGCACTGAATGCTAAAGAACACCCCCCAGATTTAATAAAATCTGTGTATGCAAAGTGTAAACCTACACGGAAGGTACTGTGGCCTTGTACGCTATACCCCCTCGATAGTGCACTATGCATATTAATGAAGGTGGGTTACTGAGGGAGAGCTGTGTAGCAATGTTATTGAATCAGTGTAGGAAGCATGTTACTGTGTCCAGAGATGAGTAACACACCCCCTGCACAGTGAAAGTGCAGTATATCAATGTAGGCATATGTATTATTTTTTTTTTTATGTTTGCGTGACATGGCATGCAGCAATTGACATGTGCCAGACATCTAAAAATAGAAACCGGATACATTTAATTATGAATGCAAAGATCAAGTTTAAGCATAGCTGAGCATGTTTGCTTGGTGCGCTGTGGTGCTCAACGGTGGTTAAACATAGTAGAGAGGTATATGTAAAAGTATAGCAGAATTCTACATTTCCACATAGTCAAATGGTTAGAGTGACAGATGTAGGTGCAGTGTTTGAATACACAGACAGATTATTAAGCATTTATTTTGTAGATACAAATTATGTCACTTATTTTTAAATCCTACTTTGCTGCACTCAGCTAAGCTCTGCTAAACACAGCTAAGCCTTGCCAAGCACAGGAACGCTTTAGCACCGCTTAGCTGGTTTGCACATTGCAAAGCATTGCTAAGCATTAGGAGTTTAAGCAATGCTGAGCTCAGCTAAGTCAGTTTGCACAGTAACAAGCAATGCACCGCATTTTAAAAAATGGGCCAATGATGTGCAAGCATGGGACAACAGGCTTATTTAAATGCAACAGGCAGGAATATAGCATAACCTGTTGGAGTTTGAACTGTGCAGGAACTATGGCAGGTGTTGGAGAGGGTGCATACTTTTGGATGCAGTGGTGGGGCATTCTAGAGTCCAGGGTCATGGTTGGACTCCTAGTGAAATACCATAATGTCAGGGTGCTGCAGGGCCAGTACCAGGGATCGGAGTATAAATTGGAGGCCTTGGACCAGCTGGCATGCAATCTCATCAGTGCAACAGGTATCCCCCACACAGATGAGTAGGTCTGTCACTATTTTGACTATCTGAAGTGCAGAAGAGGGGACTTCTGGATGCCTGGGTCCAGGATGCTCAGGATGGGAATGCTCCACAAGTTTGTAAGTACTGTTAGCATTGTTTTATCAATACTTAATCTGAATGTGTGATAGACAGGTGCGCATAATGGTGTGCTTCTCACTCTACAGCTGCAGAGGAGAGACCTCGCAACCTAAAGGCCCATGTAGGGTGTCTGGCCAGGTTGCACCGAGTGTGATGAGTACATACTAATTTGCAATCTATAGTCAAATACACAAGATATATTAATGCAGTCACTGCCAGTAGGTACATACTGTACAGATTTGTGTAATGCAATGAATGTGGACGTAGGGCTGTACTGCAATAACGGTCTACTGCAAAGTATAGTGCAATAAAGATTAAAGCATTAAACCTGATAATGTTAATGAAATAAAGATTCTACTGCAATAATTGTGGAATTACAACTGTATTGTAACACCTGCATTATCCCAAATGTCATTTAATAAAGACTCAAAAATATGACAATAACTGCATCAAGGTACCCCTAATAAAGCTGTGTTGTGCAATATATGTGTAAGTAGGGTTGTTGTTCATGAAATCGACTATGACATCTGCTCTGAAATAACAAAAAATACCACTAACTGACCCGAGGTTAGCTAAGAAAGAGTGTTACGCTAAAATGTAGATGTGGAGCTGTACTACAAGATATATGCACTATGAAATTTGCTGCACTGACATCTGAAGCAATATCAGGAACACCCAAGGTAGATTGTGTATATCAGGATTGTCTTATGTTACCTATTGCATTTCAGCTATATGCATTCCTGCTCCGAGGTACAGTGCTGTAGGCTGTAGGAAACTGTAATAGTTGTCGACTTCAGATATACTGTCTGCAACTGTATATGGGTCAGGTAGCCAAACCAATACTCTGATATGGTTTGTACACGTCATAAGTATTTCCACCCACTAAGAGTTTATTGTGTACATCTGCATTCTATGTATTAATGTACAGTTTACCTAGTATCTCTGTCATGCATTAATCTCATGCATGTGTGTTCAACTGTCACTGCAGTCTTGTATAAAACTGTACTACTATTACAAGGTCATATTTTGTTTCCAGGTGAGCTCTATGTAAATATCAGGTGATCAATGGTCAGTAGTGGCTCAGTAGCTCAGTTTGTTAAATGCTGTGTCTAATGTACAATTTGTCACACATAGACCAGGGTTCGAATCCAGTGACAAATGCTAATAAATATTACTGATTCAATTATGTATTGTTAACAGATTTTCTCCTCACAGGAATTACAGGTAAATGGGTGCAGTAGCCCTTATTATGGGTTAATAATTTGTGTATTCAGAAGTAACAGACTGTTAACAGCATTGCATAGAAATGTGATAAGGCGCCAGAAGATAAAGTCAATAAAAAATTACTAATAAAAGATATTACAATAAATAAAATGTGTAATCTTGGTATGGCTGTGTGCCTGGTGTATCAGTGTATGTTTGATGACAGTTTAACCCCATGCCTGCCAAGGATGGCATGATAGTTGTTTACTCTCTGTACTGTACATGATACATGTGTCTCAAGTGTCACACTGTCACAGACTGTAATCAATGTCACCTAATCCCTCTGTCACAGATTTATCATCGAGATGATTATGTCAATAGCACAGTCAAACTACATCAGTCCCCAGTACACCTTGGTAGTCAAAAGCGAACTTCTCACTTCTCAAAACTGAAGTGGAATCCTTCAAGGCCCCAGGGCCAGTGGAAACTACAGCCCAAACTGCAGAATCCTATATAAATGCATTCTACGGACATCTCCAGGAATGCATGGATCATGCTATCCCAAACAAAACCAAGACCCAATCATCCAAAGGCAGGCGTCCAGTCTGGTGGACCCCTGCCATAAATAAACTGTACAACAGAAGGAGGAAGCTACTACATGATAGAGCAAAATCCCTAATAGGGAAGGCATCTCTGATCAGTACTAGCAAAAAATTACGATCCCTCATAAAATCCTCCAAGGCCAGCTTCGAGAGAAAAATTGCACAGGACACCAAAGACAATCATAAGGCTTTTTTCAGTTATGTTAGGAACCTGGGATGCAACTCCCAGACTTGTTCTGAGTTGATTCTAAATGACAAAAAATACACTGAACCCCAGACATCGCCAATATCTTGGCAGTCAAGTTCAGTGCAAACTTCTCCACCCCCTCCCCCACAAAAGAGCAAGTATCTATCCCGGCAGAGGGCTGCCTCCCAAACATCTCTGATGCTCAGGTGAAGGCTGCCCTCTCCAAAGCAATAAACACTGCTTCCATGGGACCAGATGACATCCTAGGTTGTGTCCTACATGAACTCCAAGAGGAACTAATCCCTTAAATAAAACAGCTATACAATCTCAGCCTCACTACAGGATATGTGCTCACAGAATGGCGTACAGCAACAGTGGTCTCACTCCACAAAGGTGGAGCCTCTACAGACCCTGGAAACTATTGCCCCATAAGCCTGATTAGCTTAGTCTGCAAGGCTATGGAGAGGATCATCATGGAGCTCATAAACAAAGACATTGGGGACCTACAGACACTAGATCCTACCCAGTTCGGCTTTGTCAAGGGCAGATCCTGCCTTTTGAACCTGGTTGACTTCTTCAAAACAGTCACCAAAGCCATAGATGAAGGGAAGGTAGTCCACACAGCCTATCTGGACCTTGCAAAGGCATTTGACACAATACCCCACTCGGGCATCATAGATAAGCTATCCAGCTTAAATATAAACCCCTATGTCACAAGATGGGTAGCAAACTGGCTCAAAGACAGAACCCACAGAGTGAGAGTTGCTGGAGCCATGTCAGACTCGAAACTGGTCACAAGTGGCATCCCACAGTGTTCTGTCCTGGGACCACTCTTGTTCGGTATATACTTTTCCGAGGTACAGGCAAACGTGGGAGGACTATGGCTCACCAAGTTCAGATGACTGCAAACTGGGCCATAATCGACTCTCCAGCTGACACAAACATCCTTCAAAAAGGTCTCACAGAGACAGATAACTGGTGCCAGTGCCATGGTTTAAAGCAAAATGCCAAAAAGTGCATAGTCATACCCTTTGGCAAAAACAATGTGCCCACAAATTACCACATAGGCGGAAACCCATTAAGTACAGAGAAAGTTATTAGGGACCTGGGGACCCAAGTTGATAGCAATCTCTCCTTTGAAAACCACATTGCCAAAGTGGTTAGAAAGACCTTCTACATAGCCCACCTCATCACAAAGGGTTTCACATCTAGATCAAGAGAGGTAATTGTGCCCCTTTATTCATCCCTCATCAGGCCCATCAAAGAATACAATGCCCCTTTTGGGATGTACCTTACCCGACACCTGCAGCAATTAGAAAGACCCCAAAAGTATCTCACCAAGAGGATCAAGGGTCTCAAACAGATGCCATATGCTGCTCGGTTAAAAAAACTCCAGCTCTACTCAGTTGCATACCACCTACTTCGAGGCAATCTATGCCTGACATACAAAGCTATGTCAAATCCAGAATTAATGGACATGCTCCACCTCAGTAAATCTAAATCCCTTAGAGCCACATGCTCGAGGGACTTGAACCTCAGCACAGAAATAAATAGAACTTGCTGGAGGGACAGATTCATAACCCAGAGGCTCCCTTCGCTCTGGAATAGATTTCCAGTTCATGTGAGGCAGAGCACCTCACTGAATCTCTTCAAGAAGAATCTCGATAGGTGGATGGGGGATCGTAGGTTTGTCCCAGGAGTTACTCCCGTGTCACTATTAGACAGAGGTACAGTAAACTAAACCTTAAAAAGGGCACAGTATACTCAAATCAAGGGGTGGCATAAGCCATACAGAATCGGGCTAGGCTTATAATTGCCCCAGGGCAGATAGCCTAGTATGAACCTATGAACCTATATAGGTCCACCTGACAGGTAATAGTCCTCTAGTTGTGTACCTGTAGGTGTTACAGCTTGGCCCTTACTGTCCCATGCGAATAGCTTGAGAGGTATGTACATGTTACAGTAACCATAGGGCACTGTTATACATAAGAGAAGGCAAGACCTGTAGAGTAATTAACAGTACTGTTGCAAACTATATAGCTTATACTAGTACTAATAAACTGAATTTTGCTCTCCCTCCACCCCTTATTTTCATCATAATTTATTATTGTTATACATTGATTATGGCTTACTATTAACAAATGTTGTTCTATAAACATTATGTTGGGCCTTGTGTTTTATTATTGTTATGTAATACAATGATTGCATACTAACGTAACATGTTGAAGAACCTATGCTGTTGGCCTTATGCCGTAACTGTTACTGGCATGCTGTTACTATACTGACTGTTATCTCACATATTGTTGTGTTTCATGTACTATGCAATGTTATGTTACTGGGCTACTTGTAATATTCTGGCATGCTGTTATAACTAACTAAATGTTATGTTAATTACTAACCTATACACATTGAAATACCTCAGCACCACAGCTCGACTGGGTAGACCGGTTCCTGGAGATCAACTACCCTACCTCAGCCGGCTGTGGCACCAAGTCTCAACACGTCTGGGACCCAAGCTGGTGGTACCCCTCTTCTGGCCTGCACCGCCTATGGGTGGAACTGCCTCAGGGGACAGGGCCCTACCCCCTGGGAGTGAAGGAGGAAGGGGTATTTCACCCAGGATTAGCTAAGGGTGATGGTGCACAGGATAGTGGATTGTGGTTATGAGAACTGCCTGATTGAGGGCAGACTGGCCAACCTAGAGGTGCAAGGTGGTCACAGCATCCAGACTCCAGCACAGACACCTTCAGGGCAGTGAAGGAGCAGTATTGATTGCCAATGGATGGGGAGCTCAGTCACACTGCTGCTGGCTTGGGGCACATGGATCTCTGATTTCACAACACTCTCCCCATCCAAGGTGTTTACCCCTCCTCATGTGTCACACACAGCCCCTGTAAGCTGTCTTGTCTGTGTTGTCTGTCTGCAAATGCAACCTCTCCTACCCAAATTACCTCACCAAGTGTACCTATATCCCTTCCCCAACATTTCACTCTCTCCATTAAAAAAAGAGTGCCTGTCCCACAAAGAAAAATCTCCCTATGCATAGCTCTCCATTTCGCACCCACATCTACTGCACACAATTAATTATTATATGATTTATCAACACAGTTATGTTGCCCTCACCCCTCTCTCTGGGGTGTGAGACTCCAAATTCCAAATTCTGTACAAACTGTTCAGCTGTGTATGTACAAGAAATGGAGAGTTATGGTATTTTCTTACACCCATACTACACATCCCTACCTAGCTTTCAGTATGTTTTTCCGCCTGCTTGCCCCCATTTCACCACTTTCCTATCACCCCTATTTTTCTTTTCTTTTTTATGATTAGTGTGGGTTTAAGAAGAGCTAAGTGGTGCGGTGTGCCTTGCAAACCCATGCAAATACACTTAAAACTGCTTAAAAGTGCCTTAATCATCGTATGTGTTCCTGACAGTGTTAGGTACATCTGCAAAATAATCACCCTTGCCACATCTCGAGCCTAGGCCCCTGTTAACTATGGTGCAGTGCACTAGGCCACTCAGCTCTGCACTAAAATAGGTGTTTCCACCAACCTATCCTGATTGCCACAGACACACTGCAAGTACATATAATGGGGACATTGGCAGTGTAAATGGGACTGTGATGCATACACTGTACCAGTATACAGCCAAATAAATAATAATGGATGTATATGAGATCTGTGATAGCAGGTATAGCTGTCAACAGTACAGATTGTTGCAGAATGTCCACAGTTGTGCCACCTAGGTTTGGCATGGTTTTTCACAAAAACATGTTTTTACTAAAATACTGGCAAGTCATTAAAGATTGACATTAGACGATCATGACAGACATTTCAGTGTCACACCTCATACCCATCAAAAAACACATGCTAATGCAATTTCGATGTCACAGACTGTATGCATGCCCATATATCTTGCAAATACATCTGCTGCAGCAGTGACTTAGTAGCTCAGTCTCTTAAATGCCTTGTATGCTGTACATTTTGCCACCCATAGTCCTGGATTTGAATCCAATGAGTTGCACTTCTGTTACATTCTTGTAAATACAGAAAATAATGACTGAGTCATGCAATTTTTACCAAAACAGGTTGCTGCTACTGAATTAACTGCTACCCATGTTAGCAAGTCAAATGTCTGTAGGTAAGGGCACACTGCACATATTCGTATAGCCTACCTATATCTCACCTACTACTCTCTCATTGGCACTGTTACACAACAGATGTACCTTAACCACATGATGCAAATGGACTGTTATGAGTGCCCTCACCCTGGCGCTGCTGTAACGACAGAACTGACGCTGCTCCCTCAGTGACACATATAGCTTGCTGTCCTCCAAAGGTTTCACACTCACAAATATGAGTCCTAGGCAAAAAGCAGCAGCTGCAGACTGCAACATATGCAGTTGTATGTTAAGCTACCTGCCACAAACCAATCATATCTCACAACCCCCCTAGAACATGGGATCCACACAACATCCATATATAAAGGGGTGGGGAGCAAAGGTCAAGCTATGGGGATGTGTGTCACAGTCTGCCCCTACAAACATTCAGAGCTGATAGACCAGAAGCTACTGCAGCAACATGCATATTCTGATGGGTATGATGTCTGACACTCACATGTCTCTTCCCCCTTACTGACCTCAACCCACAAAGTTTAACACTGAACTGCCAGATAATCACAAAGTAATTTGACAATGGCCAAACATAGCATGCAAAACTCTGGACATACCTCATAAATCTCAACAGTGGTAAGTATTTGTACCTACCCTCTGCAATGCTGTAGTCTCCAACCTCACTAATATCCATCTCACAGACTAAGAAAAGGGCCAAGGCCTACATGACGGCTTTAAATACTGCACTGTTGTGACATGTCATTGTCTAATGAAAGTGCAACCCAGCTGTTCTGGATGCAATTAGGAAGTTTGAGCCACAGATTGGTGTACAGGCCATCACCTGTTAATGAGCATTACCTACAAAAGGCAAGCAACTGCCTATAGGAAACAGATCTGTTACTTGCAATACCAAGACAGACTGCAATTTACCAGGCATTGTTCTTCAGGATTTCTTCACAAAAGGATTACATTACTCTACCAGGTATGTAATACATGTCCCCATATAATAGGATGCAGATGGGAGGATGCAGTTATGGGGAATAGGGATTACAACAGTAGGCCTGTAGTACATCTCTGGTAATGACATGTAGTTGATACTTTGCTGTCCATCAGCTACAGGCATGCCTCTCAACTGTGCTTGTTGTGAATTATATCACAGCTTTGGCCCTCTTGCTCCCTCTTACAATGTTTGGCTCCTGTACAAATTCTACTGGATTTTGTGTTAGACATACTGACAGTAAGTGGGCCTCTCTGTCTGTGAATGTCACACATGAATAGTTCAGACATTGTAAGGTTGTCCATGACTGTACCTGATGTACGCTGGCTGGGACACAGGTTAGTCAACATTCATATGTCATTGCTTGAGAGCTATGGCTAACATACCTGGCAACCCCCTACAGCAAGAAGTCAGGTCATAGCCAGTATTACTGGGGGACGCAGGCCAAACCTCAACAACAGAGTGTACATATTAGTCATACAAAGTAAGAGTATGAATAGAGTAACAGATAGTAGTGTGGCATAACTGTTTTCTGAGGGTTCTGGTGTGTGACAGTCAGATACTCCATATTCTGATAACAGCCATCAGGTATTGCTGAACCGCTTGCAGACATCCACTGCTTTGTGCCAAAAGGACCACATATATCAGGCACATGTACACATTTGGCAAGCATCTGTGCACTGGAGAAGTATGACGCCTACAGGGAGGATAGACAAGAGCAGGTTTGATTGCTGTCTGTCATTGTGGCACAGTGATATTGCTGGACTGTCCCCATATACTTGTAATAACACACACCTATGTGTCTGACAGTGGCCGTATGAGATAGTAGTGGGACTCTGCCCACAGGGGGCACAGCACAGTAGATGGCATTGATGGGATTGGAGACATACAGCACACTCTGTTACTGCACACATGGACACAACCAGTATTGTCATTATGTTGGTGATAGTGACATACATAGTGTGTTGATAGACTGTGGGGTATGGCATGGGAGGTGGCAATGGTAGTGCAGGGAAATGTTGATGTGCTGGGTCTGTACATACTGGATATCAGTGTATATGGTCCTGTGATGTGTTCCACTCTTGCTGTCTTTCAGAAAAGATGTATCAAAGGAGACACTCACCATTTTCAAAGGCTGAAAATAATGTCATCCTGGATGGCCTCAGACTGCATCACAACATTCTGCTGTCCATTACTCACCACAATTATGACCAAAATGCAGCACTGTGGGCTGACCTTGCCACAGCAGTTAACCATGTAGGGCTACAGGACAGAACCTACAAGCAAGTCTGACACCAGGCCACAGATATGGTCAATGCTGCATGGCAAAGGGCTGCTGCTGTGGTCAGGGACCATGTTGCTACTGGTGGAGGACCTGCAGCAGAACAACCACTCTCAGCCACAGAGGAATTCCTGGCAAACCTGGGAACAAACACCATCTCCCAATCATCCATCACTCCATACATTGTGGAGGTGGGCGCCACAGCATCCACAGCAGAGAAGTGATCAGGGAAGCTTCCTATGTTCATCAGTGTAATACTGTAGCAGTCATTGTGGCAGCCTCTGCATACCAGTACACAGGTGTCAGATCTGCCTGCACTGGGGAGGTGGTTTGGTTTTTAACACACAGCTGTGCACACATACTCAGAATTTCAGCAATGTAGGCAGTATCACATTAGCTACTGTACATGTCGATATATGTGCATATTACCTGTAACAATGCCCTATTTTCTACTGCTGACAAAATGTCTCCGTCAAATTTCCATAGATACATCAGATGTGGCCTGACTCCAAGATTCTGTACCTGGTAAGTATGCTACTGTTGTTCTATGGATCATATATACCCTAAGAATATTAATGGCTGACATTTTGCCGTAGGCACAACTTTCTTAGCCAGAGTACAATACTTGTATGTTAAATTTTGGACGGGTTAACATGCATTGAATGGGTAATCACAGCTGTGTATTTGCAACAGCAGTAACACATTTGCACTTCTTTTGGAGAAGGTCTGTGCAGTCTGCTATACAGGAGGCAATCAGTCACAGATGCCTGTTCACACACAATATGGAAATGGTACATACCTGAGGCAGTGATACTAGAACTGTCATATTACATTCAAGATGGTTGCACTGTGATTAGGTGTAGATCTATCACATACCCTGACATATTGCTTATCTCACAGGTGTATAGTATTGTCAACATTAACCAGACGTAGCTGCACTAGATGTTATAAAGGGCCAGTCTCATCTGTGTATGCTGTGTGTTGTTCATGGGATCAGAAATAAGATGTGCTATGTGTAATGCAGTTGTGGCTCCTCACTTGTAGGTGCATGTGTCTGGATTACCATACATAATAGTTGAGGTAGTAATGTACTCATTTTGTCTTCCTCCTCACAGGTGAACATGGGGGTTGGATTATGTCCTTCTCACAACCTGATGTCAGTGTCTCATCGACTCTGATGATGATGGTGGCCATAGTGAGGCACAGGTGGGGTTGTTGGGGACTTAATATGTCCCATGGGTTGCCATTCCACTTCCTCCCTCAGTGTCCGCAAACACAGTCAGTATACCCACACATACCCAGTCCCCTGTGGCCACAGATATCGGACAGTCAGAGTATGGCGACATTAAACAGGAGAGTGTGGCAACTATGGCATCAGTGAGTGTAGACACTAGCCACAGCCAGAAAGCTGGCAAGATCCCACACATGCAGATTGACAGGGGTGCTCAAAGGAAGACTGCGCCCATCCACCACCTGTCATAGGTGTCACATCATGGGTCACTCGACACATGTTTCAGTCCATCATTGAGGTACAGGCACATTCCGAATGCAACACCAGATGAATGCTCAGGATCATAGATGCAGCACAGTCTGACATTTGTGACTTCCTCTACCACATTGGAGATGCCATGGATCATTTCACTGATGTAGTGGACAGATGGTGGGGTGAGACATTGTCAGTCCTTGACCGCACATTGTCTGTACTGGAACATCTGGTGGGAGTAGCATCACTTGACACATGTTTTGGTCCATCCCATGGAGGTACAGGCATGTTCCGAATGCAACACCAGACAGATACTCAGGATCATGGATGCAGCAAAGTCTGATATCTGTGACTTCCTCCACCACATTGATGATGCCATGGATTGTTTCACTGATGTAGTGGACAGATGGTGGGGTGAGACATTCTCAGTCCTTGACGCACATTGTCTGTGCTGGAACATCTGGTGGGAGTAGGGCATCGGACATGTGGACATAGGTCAGCAACACCATTTGCTGAGAGTCCACGTGGCCATGTACATGCACGGTCCCATTGTGGCAGTACCTCCAGCACTACATGGTACACATGTCCAGCAGACATCAGTCATCATCAGCAACAAGCACCACATCTGACCCTGGGCATGGTGGTGCCAGTGCCTCTCCTGGCAGAGCCAGTTCCTGTGTTCATGGCTGGAGACAGTGAACTGTCCACTCTGCCATGTACAGTCCACAGCTGTCCGACATATACATGTGTAGGGCAAGAACTTGGCTTGACTGTGTACACACACACACTCAAACATCACTGTCACATGCAAGTCACTGACAGACACACATGGCACCTCTCCATGACCCAGCTAAGGAGCACCCTTTCCTGACTCACACATATGCTGTCAACTGTTTGGTGCAGCCTAGGCCCTGGCACCACTACACCACACCCTGTGCATATGATGATACCTGTGTCACATCCCTGCCATCCATACCATTGATGCAGGGACATGCAGATATATGTCTGATGCACAGGATGACTATATTACATTACATATGGGGTTTTAGTGAGGTAGTGTTATGCATGACAGGTGCTGCATGCTAGCATGTGTCATAAGTACACATCAAAGTTTGTGTACCTTTGTTGCATGTTGTTAGACTGGCAGTAGTGTTGCAACATGACAGGTGTCTTACAGAACTGTGTATGTTCCTGTTCCAGGGGTCTGAGTGGCTTAGCTATGGAAATGTGGGGGAAATACAGCAGCACAGGACAGCATGGCAGCACAGCAGAAATATGACATCAGCAAGGTACGGCTCTATATATGCATGGTTACCTAGGTGCATATGTGTAGAACAGTGTGTCGGGGAAAATAGGGGCAGTCAGTGTAATCTTCCTTGCATACCCTTTGACAAGCCCAGCTACCCTTGATATGAGTCACCTGGGTGTTCTGTAAATACAAATGTATGTGGTGGCAGATAGCATGTATGCCTCAGTAGATGTGGGGTATTTAGGGTCAGCAGCTAGTGACAGGGCAGTAAAATACATGAGAATTGCACACCCATATAGCCATATCTGTACTGCTGCATGGGAATATATTTGTGCAGTCACACACACAGAGTTGCGATTAGTAATATTAGAGCCCCTACCTATCTATTGGTCTACACTGCAGCACTAAGTAGTTATCGCATGTGCCATCGAGCTTATCTGTTTTGATATTGTCAGCCACTGCTTTTAAGCTGGATGAAATCAGCAGGCCTTGTAAAGGAGGCCAGTGGGGAGGCTAGCAGGTAGTCACAGGGCCTTAAGAACAGAGATAGGCACACTGCTGCAAGGGGATATATTTATACCCCCCCCCCACATACACACACACACACAATTGTCAATTGGGAGATTAGAACCCCTACTGGTCTATTAGTATATACTATAGCACTACGTAGTTGTCACATGCAACACACAGCTTATCTGTTCTGACATTGTCAGCCAATGTTGTTAAGGTGAATGACATCAACAGGCCTTAAAAGGAGGCCAGTGGGGAGGCTGGCAGGTAGTCCTAGGGCCTTAAAATGTATAGCCATTGCACAGAGACAGGTACACTGCTGCAAGGGAATATATTTATGCACACACACACACACACACACACACACACAGACACACACACACACACAGACACACACACAAAAAAAAAAAACAGTTGTCATTTGAGAGATTAGAACCCATACCTATCTATTAGTATACACTATAGCACTAGGCAGTTATTGCATGCACCACGGAGCTTATCTGTGTTGACATTGTCAGCCACTGCTGTTAAGGTGGATGACATCAGCAGGTGTCGACATGGAGGCCAATGTTGAGGAAGACACTAGTCACAGGCCATAAAATGATTGGCCATTGCACAGAGATAGGCCAGATGGGCATGTCTGTACTGCTGTAAGGGGAAATATCTATACACAAACACACACACACACACAAGGTGAATGCTGTGAGGTTCAAACCCCTTTCTACCTACTATTACACACTACAGCTCACAGTACAAATTGCACTTGCAACCGGTTACATGACAGTAATTGTGGGCTATGCAAACTGGCCTTGTCTTACACAGCCAGTGTGGCCTGCAGAGTGAACGTGCTTTATGCTGTTATTGTATCTAGTGTCTTAGCAGTGGCGTACCTGTTACTACACATGGTATGTGTGTACGGTTACCAGTATCAACATTTCTGGCCGGTTTCACTTTGCTAGGTACACATCTGGCCAGTGACAACATGGCCTGTCCAAGTCCTGTGTTGAAGCCATTGCAGTTTACACCACCTGCTCACCATTGTCTGCCTACAGGGTGACATTCCACAGGCACAGTGTTCTGTGGTTGGTTGAACTATGTCATTATGTGGCTTTGGTTTTTTACCATCAGACAACTGTTATGTGTGTAGGTGCAGATAACCCTAGCATTCGGCATGTAGGTGTTGAAATTCATGCATCCCCACACACATATACACATGGATATTTGTATTTATATATATATATATATATATATATATATATATATATATATATATATATATATATATATATATATATATATATATATAAACAGGGACGTCAGCATAGGTGTAGCTGTGTGTGCATTGAGTAACAGTGTTATATAGCTATATGTGGAGGGTCTACATCACTCTACACATTTATGTAGCTCTATAGCTATATATATATATATATATATATATATATATATAGATATAGATATACATATATGTGTGTGTATATATATACATATATGTGTGTGTATATATATATATATATGTATATATTCACTTTAGAACATTAAAAGCCCATAACACTGAAATTCAAAACACTAAGACTGAGAATATCTTGAAAATTCAAAACATTGTAAACTCAAAACATTGAATCCCATAACACTGAAAATACATAGATAACCAACATTTAATATATGACAGCACAACTACATACAGAAACAAATAAAAATCAAACCATATACTTCTCCAACTATAACCAGGGGGGAAGCCCCCCTGCACCCCCATGGGGGATGCGCCCCCACAACCCCTGCTACTTAAATATATCAACTCAGAGATCGCACTACACAGAACAAAATGGCAAACATATCATTCCACGCTTCATGACTGCATGTTTAAATTGTAAAAAACTATCTTCAACCTTCTCTTAGAAACACTACTTCACTGTTAAAACATTACACATTACTATATATCTCTCCGATACATACGGGAGTTTCATAGGTAACCTCAGTCATGTTCCCGTCTTACTTGCTATACCACAACATAACACATCTTCGTATAGTGTAGTGGGATCTCGGAGCTGATATATTTAAGTAGCAGGGGTGTGGGGGTTACAGCCCCCACACACTGTATTTGAAGAAGTGTAATATGGTTTGTTTTTTTATTTGTTTCTGTATGTAGTTGTGCTGGAATATAGTACATGCTGATTTCCTTTGTATTTTCAGTGTTATGGGATTCAATGTTTTGAATTTTCAAGATTTTGGTCTCAATGTTTTGAATTTCAGTGTTATGGGCTTTCAATGTTCTAAAGTGAATTTATATATATATATATATATATATATATATATATATATATATATATATATATACATATATATGTGTGTGTGTGTGTCACATAATGATAAAAGGGTGATCACATGTGAGGGGTAAAGGGAGAGACAGATACATACGCATAGCTGTCTGTATTTATAGACATATTTTCACATATCGGTTCTTTAGGCAGATGAGGCATCAGACATGGGCTCAAGTTAGCTAAGTGAAGGATCATGTCCAGTGTGGCTGTCAGTACTTACAAGATGACTCCAGGCCAGATCTACCTGTACTCCAGTCCGGGATTTTGTGTGCTGCAGCCAATTGGCTGCTGCACCTGATTCAACAGTCCAGCACCTCCCTGATGGTTTGTCCAAGGGATTCCCTGGCTGTGTGCTGAATGTGATAGATGAGTGATACCTATCGACTGTACAGATTGTAATAGGCCGTACATATTTCTGCATCATATGTGTGGTACATTTTACTTAGCATTGTGATTTTCTGGGATATCAGTGGCAAATCATTATAGATTGACATTAGGAAACAATGATAGACATTTGAGTTACTGACTCCATACACACCAGGAAACAAATGCTACTGCACAACCTGTTATTCTCTGAACTTTCTACAGTTCTCTGGCCTGTGGTTAAACCTGCTCCTTATATTTGGGCCTTTGTCCCACTATGGTTCATAGGTGTGTCCAGATTTCCTGCTCTAAGTGATTATAGGTATGCTGTTACTGGGGTACATGATGTAACACATCACACACAGGGTGACAGTCTTCACACCTCTGACTCTACATGTTTTGCAGAATGTCGAGCATTCCACACCATATGTCTGCTCTACTTCTCATATGGTTGTTTTTCCAGTAATATACTACTACATGGAGCCCACTGAACTGTTGGCCATACTGACACAGTTAAGTGATGGCCTTTACATCCTGCTGCCAATCTGACTTGTTGCAACCTGCTGTTATACTAGCCACCTTCTCGGTTATTCAGAGCATGTATAATGCCTGTAGGTTTGGCCTTCTGTCACTCTATTGTCTCTGGCTTTGTCCAGCTTTCTTGCAGTAACAGATTGTGACATATTGACAGTGTGCGTGGGACTCGTAGCATAGGGGTACCTCACATGCAGAAGTTGTAGGTGCAGCTAGCTTCGATCCATGAACACCATCAACCATGCTAATGTACTTTGCTCACTGAGCCACAACAGCCACCAGAAAGTGAGCTTTAATTCCTCACACTATCAATAGCAGACAGACATATACACTTTCACCCCTGCATATTGTGGAAAATAGGACATGTAACCAGATTGTATAGGACAGCTCTGGGATTGTGTGGTCTGCTGCTTTATCCTTGCAAACATATTCTGTTACTGCAGTCGTATGTGAACACTGATGTGTTGGGAGTAGGGAACTGTAGCATTGAGGGTCGTGTGTCTGTCATATGACCCTACTGTTTGGCAATTCCCTTACATACTGCCATAGGTTTTGCTGCCTTGTGGCATACTGCATATTTTGGGACAGTCATTATTGGACAGACTACCTGTTGTCCCACACAGCTGTTTGTTCTCTGCAAGTAGCCCAGTTGTCCACTCTATTCCCTTGCATAAATGAGGCAAGTCCATACATATGCTACCATAGTCTTATACCCCATAATTTTTTTGTAAAGGAGAGTGACTTACATTGTGCACTCAGCAGTTGAGATACCTGTTTTTCAGGGCTGAATCTGTACACAGCCAATACATGGTAAGGTACAGGTTGTGCGGTGTGGCATGCATCCTTTTTACTATGTATGCAAGTCAGAGTAAGGTGTCATTCCCTAGGACCCTAGGTTGTCAGTGCATGTGCTATGTATTGCCTCTTTGCAAAGGCCAGGGCATACTGGGTATGCCTATGTCTGCCTACAGGGACTACCTCAGAGGGTTCCTCCTCCGAGTCCCCCTGTGGGTGTGGCTGTGGGGACCTTGGCACTGGTGTGGGGCTGTGTGTCCCTTCTCTGTACTGATCCTGCTGCAGCTGTTTCTGCAGGATCATATTGTGTAGCATGGTAAACACTGTGAACATCTGTGCACATGTCGCTGGAGAGTACTGCAGGGCTCCGCCAGATATATTGAGGCACTGGAACCGAGACTTGAGCAGTCCAAACACATGCTCTGTGATGTTCCTAGTTTGTGTGTGTGCCTCATTATGGCATTCATCCATAGGTGTGTGTGCATTTCTGATGGGTGTCATCATCCATACTTCCCATGCATAGCCAGCATCCCCACGTAGATGGCCATATAAGATGTTCCCCCCGGAAAACGTCTGGCACAGCTGTGATGTGTGTCAGATATGGAAGTTGTGCTAACTGCCAGGGCTGCCAGCAAACACATTCATGATGATGCCCTGGGCAATGCATATGACCTGGCAGCTGATGGAGTGATACCCATTGTGGTTGATGTAAACTCTACCCTCCTCAGTGGGTGGTGCTTTAATGTGCACATGAGTACAGTCTGTGGCAGCCAGTAACTCAGGGTAGTGTGCTACATGGTAGAAGAGACACATACTGCTGGCCCTCTCCTCAAGGGTGTGGGGTAAATAAATGTGCTCACTGACATGTGTTTGCATGGCAGCCAGCACTGGTAGAGTACCCTGGATGCAGATGCCTGTGAGACCCCCATCATGTCACCAGTTGGTCTTTAAAAAGTACCTGTAGCTAGTATTCTAAGGGCTACACATACCTTTGTTTCCACTGGGATTGGTTCCCCTCTGTTGGTTCTTTGTCTGAGTTGAGGGCAGCATAGCTCAGTGAGTTCTTGCAGTATGTCCCTGTCCACCCTGTAGTACTCTACAATCTACAGCTCATGCAGCATGTTACCCTAGGCCTGGACAGTCTTCTCCTTCTCAGTCTAGGCCTATTGTCAGTGGCAGCATCAGCACTGACCTCAGCCACTAACATATACAGATGTAGCAGAGCAGCAGCAGCCCCTAGCATTCTGTCTGTTAAAATTCCAAAGTCTGTACTTCAATGGTGCAGAGTATGGGGAAAAATCAGATTGTAAGGATGTATGCATAATTTATAGTGCTCTGCTGCAGATGCAGCCTGCATGATTGGATAACTATGATGCATTCCACCTGCCAGATACATCAATGAGGGGTTTGAATGGCCCAGTGTAAGTGGAACAGGACTTATCAGTATTTTATACATGATTGGCTTTCCCAGGTAATTTAATTTTTTTTAAACTGCCTTCCCTACTAAGCACTGCGGTGTAGAGCGCCAAACCTGTGGAGCTGGTATGTCTGAGCACATAATTCAGGGACATCTTGTTTTAGCCAAAGCCATCAGGCATTTCAGTGAGAGAGAATTGTTTGAGGTCATTGGCTGACTGAGGTCTCCTGGACTACAGCTTAGACTAAGCACCTCATTGGTTCTTTTGAGATTTCTTTCTTAAAAGCTGTCTCAGGTTTCAACTTTCTGTTACCTAAGAAGCTCAGTTGTGAGTGTTCAGCCATTTTACAGTGAGCTAATCGAAGGAAGGACACTCAGCAAACTCGGAGCTACAATATATAACATTAAGTATCCTGTTTTTGTTTATTTTGTTCTTTATTTCTTTGTTGTTTATAGCACTTTGTGTACTGTGTATTTTTCTAGCTAGTTTCACTGTGTGTGAGGTATTAACTGGAAATTGTCCACTCTTATTAAGCATCTGTTGGGTTGTTTGTTTATGATAACTTGTTGCAGTTAAACTCTTTTTCTAGTGGCTCCTTTAGCTGTTTAAAACTTTCATTTAAAGGCTCACTGCTGCTTTTCAGCTGTGAGTAACATTTCTGCAGTTTGTTTCCACCCTCCCTCCTGTTGGTATAGTGTTTTATAGTTGGTGGCTTTGCAGTTGCCGCCCTAGTATAAATTTGATCTGGGACCCTCCTCCCAGTCTAGTGTCATTACCTCATTCTACCCAGTACAGGAGAGCATTTGAGAAGGCCAATCAGCTTAGTTTCTGCTACTCCTTTCTCTCTTTCCTTTCTTCAAAAAAAAAAAAAAAAAAATTATCTGCTTTTACTGTATTTGTGTTTTTTTCTATTTTTTTTTGCTCTTTCATTATCTTAAAAGTACTCAGTTGTATTTATTACTGCTTGGTGTAACTCACTGTAAGCCTTTTAGTTTAAGCACCTGGGCTTCAGACCAGTTTTACATTAGGAAGGTTTGTGGTCTGCACTGTAGTGGCAGAACAGATAGCTTACATCCTTCTAAGTTGGGAACTGCTGATTGAGGGCTCAGTGTCTGTTATTCTAAAAGTGTATTAATTCTGGTTTAAGCACTTGGGCTTGAGGCCAGTTATTTTACATTAAGAGGGTTCGTGTTCTGCACTCTTGTGGGAGGATAGGCTGGACTCTGTCCTTCTGAGCTGGGAATTTCTGGTTAAAGCTTATAGTGCCTGCATATTCTAACTGTTTCTTACTGAAATTGGTACACCTTGTTTGCTGTAGCATAGACTAGATCCAGGCCTGCTGAATCTAACTTTGTTTGTATAACTTGAGCACTAATCCAGGCATTCTTTAAAGTATTCAATTGTATTTATTACTACTGGTAGTAACTTGATTAAAGTGTTGCTATCATTTCTAAGTCTTTTGGATTAAGCACTTGGGCTTCAGACCAGTTGTTTTACATTAGGAAGGTTTGTGGCCTGCACTGTGGTGGCAGGACAGGTAGCTTACATCCTTCTAAGTTGGGAACTGCTGATTGAGAGCTCAGTGTCTGTTATTCTAAAAGTGTATTAGTTCTGGTTTAAGCACTTGGGCTTCAGGCCAGTTATTTTACGTTAAGAAGGATTGTGGTCTGCACTCTTGTGGGAGGAGAGGCTGGACTCTGCCCTTCTGAGCAGGGAATTTCTGGTTAAAGGCTTATAGTGCCTGCATATTCTAACTGTTTCTTAATGAAATTGGTACACCTTGTTTGCTGTAGCATAGATTAGATCCAGGCCTGCTGAATCTAGCTTTATTTGTATGCTTGTTGTTTGTTTATTTCCTTGAAACGCTAATTCCACCTAAAACGCGGCCTTTTAGCACTTCTGTGGATCCCTAGTGATATCTGCATTGCTTACTGTACTTATTTCCTTGTTTCACTTGAAAGAAAGTTACTGTTTGTCATTTTTGCATTTAAGTTACCTGTAACACATTGCATTTAAGTTACCTGGCACTTGCTCACTAAAGCAATTATATGAGTCAGCTCTAAAAAATTAAAAGCACTACACCCTCACAAACTCCCTTGAGTACCTTGTTCCCCATTGGCCCTTTTTTCAATTATAAAGGAATTCCCAATACTATTCTAGCATGTCCAAAGGTCAGTTGTCAATCTCCTCTCGGTCCAGCTGGTGAATCTGGGAATCTTGAGGCAATGTTACAACTGCCTCATGTACACAGACAACCCTCTCCTCCTCCCAACAAATTCCAACACATGTGAGAGATGCAACCATATAGCCAAACTGGAGGCTAAGCTCTCTCAACTCAGTACTGGCGTAACCAGTCAGGAGGAGAAGGAAACCACACTCACTACAATTCCAGTCTCACATAGACCTACCATGACAACAAACCAAACACATAAACACACAAAAACATACTCAGAGGCTCTAAATAAAAATCTGCCTAAGCAGCAGAGACCTCCAAAGCAGACACCCAAGCAACCGCTACCCCAAAACAAAACACATGCAACACATAGCTCACAAAGCCAGTGTGCTGAACAGTCACAGCTCTTAAGGCTAAACAACACACCTGATACACTTGTAATAGGTGACTCTATCGTCAGGCACACTGATGCCCCGCTCACCAGGCTGAACAAGGAGAAGGTCACGGTGAGCTGCCTGTCGGGCTAGGATCCGCCACATAACACAAGCACTCAGGTCACTCCAAGGCAAGTACAAATATGACTCAGTCATTGTCCATGCTGGTGTGAATGACCTGAGACGTACCTCCCTGGACTACATGAAAAGAGACATAGAGGAGCTCTCTGAGCATGTAGCCCAGGCCGGTATGACCCTGACCTTGAGTAGCATCTTACCCTCACCAAGAATGATGCCACAATATGAAGACAAGATGATCAATTTCAACAATTGGCTTAAGTATTGGTGTCATTCAAAGGGGATCAATGCCTGTCAGCCTGGGATGACATACTCGACAAGCCACGATGCTTAGCTAGGGACAGCTTGCACCTGTCACCCTGGGCTTTCGGATATTGGCAAAGGCTCTTGCTACCCCATAGTGCCTTTTTAGGCAAGGCTCAAAAGACAAACCCACCTCCATAGGTATCACAAGGGATAAGAAACTAAGAATAATGCTACTCAATGCCAGAAGTCTAAACTTCAAGATGCACGCACTCAAACTCTCCTTAGCATGGAGAACATCGATATCTGTGCAGTAACAGAAACCTGGTTCAAGGCTCGAGAGCACCCCAGCACTACCAGGTTATACCTCATACCATGCTTTTTGGCCCCAAAACTTGGACCAAACCACAAAAGGAGGGAGTATCAATATTCGTCAAAGATACCCACACCTCCAGGTTGGTGGCACAGCACGAAGCATTAGAGACTATCCATGTGCAACTAACAGTGGGTAAAACTGCCTTCCAGTTTATAGCCTGCTACAGACCACCCTCCCAAACACAGGAACCCCACTTGGCCTTCCTGAGAATACTGGAAAATATGAAGGTCTCTCCAAACACCATTATATTGGGCGACTTCAACTACCCAAACATAGACTGGGAGCATTACTCTAGCTACAACACCTAGCCCAAAGGTTCCTAGAATTTATAAACTCAAATGCTATGGAACAACTTATTACCACTCCCACAAGAGGGGAAAACATACTGGACCTGATCATCACCAACATGGGGACACTATGCTCCAGACCAGAAATATATCCCTCACTGGTAAGATCAGACCATAAACTAATCTCACTGGATATTCACATCCCGACTCCACCCCCTGCCCAGAAAACCACAGTGAAAAACTTCTCTAAAGCAAATTTCACACGCCTCAAAACCGAGGCAAAAATCCTTCAAAGCCCCCAGGCCTGTGGAAAATACGGCCCAGACCGCTGAATCCTTTATAAACGCATTCTATGAACACCTTCAGGAATGCATGGATCATGCAATCCCAAATAAAACCAAGACCCAATCCTCCAAAGGCAGGCGTCCTGTCTGGTGGACCCCAGCCATAAACAAACTATACAATAGAAGGAGGAAGCTACTACATGATAGAGCAAAATCCCAAAAAGGGAAGGCATCTCTGATCAGTATTAGCAAAAAACTACGGGCACTCATAAAATCGTCTAAGGCCAGCTTCGAGAGAAAAATTGCACAGGACACTAAGGATAATCACAAGGCTTTCTTTAGTTATGTTTGGAACCTGGGTGGGAATTCCCAGATATGCTCAGAATTAGTCCAAAATAACAAAAAATACACCAAGCCCACAGACATTGCCAACATCCTAGCTGACAGGTTCAGTGCAAACTTCTCCCCTCTCCCCACCAAAAGGCAAATATCTATCCCAACAGAGTGCTGCCCCCCTGACATCTCAGATGCTCAGGTAAGATCCGCCCTCTCCAAAGCAAAAAACACAGCATCAATGGGACCAGATGGTGTCCCAGGCTGCGTCCTACATGAACTCCAAGAAGAGCTTAACCCAAACATAAAACTACTGTTCAATCTTAGCCTTACTACAGGATATGTACCCAAAGAGTGGCTTACAGCAACAGTGGTCCCTCTCCACAAAGGTGGTGCCTCAACGGATCCTGGAAACTATCACCCCATAAGCCTGACTAGCTTGGTCTGCAAAGCTATGGAAAGGATCATCATGGACCTCATAAATAAAGATATTGGGGACCTACAGACACTGGATCCTACCCAGTTTGGCTTTGTTAAGGGCAGATCCTGCCTCTTAAACCTGGTCGATTTCTTTGAAACAGTCACCAAGGCCATTGACGAGGGGAAGGTGGTCCACACAGCCTACTTGGACCTTGCAAAAGCCTTCGATACAATACCCCACTCAGGCATTATAGATAAGCTCACCAGTTAAATATAAACCCCTATGTCACTAGATGGGTTGAAAACTGGCTCAAGGACAGAACCCACATGGTTAGAATTGCTGGAGCCATGTCAGACTCCAAACCAGTTACAAGTGGCGTCCCACAAGGCTCAGTCCTGGGACCTCTCTTGTTCGGTATATATTTCTCGTAGGTACAGGCCAACACGGAAGGACTGTGGCTGACCAAGTTCGCAGATGACTGCAAACTGGGCACCATAATCAACTTTCCAGCCGACACAAGCATCCTCCAAAAGGGCCTCATAGAAACAGACAACTGGTGCTAGAGCCATGGCCTCAAGCTAAACGCCAAAAAGTGTATAGTCATCCCCTTTGGCAAAAACAAAGTGCCCACAAATTACCACATAGGTGGTAATCCATTAAGTACAGAAGAAGTCATTAGGGACCTGGGGACCCAAGTTGATAGCAATCTCTCATTTGACAACCACGTGGCCAAAGTGGTTAGAAAAACATTTTATATAGCCCACCTAATCATGAAGGGATTCACATCTAGATCAGGGGAGGTCATCGTGCCTCTTTACTCATCCCTCATCAGGCCCATAATTGAGTACAATGCCCCTTTTGGGATGTACCTTATCAGACACCTGCAGCAACTGCAAAGACCCCAAAAGTACCTCACCAAGAGGATCAAAGGGCTCAAACAGATGCCATATTCTGCCCGGTTAAAGAAACTCCAGCTCTACTCAGTGGCATACCGCCTGCTCAGAGGCGATCTGTGCCTGACGTATAAAGCCATGTCCAACCCGGAATTAATGGACATGCTGCACCTCAGAAAATCCAAATCCCATCGAGCTACGGGCTCGAGAGACTTGAACCTCAGCACTGAAATAAATAGGACATGCTGGAGGGACAGATTCATAACCCAGAGGCTCCCTTCACTCTGGAATAAAATCCCAGTCCAGGTTAGGCAGAGTCCCACATTGACTCTCTTCAAGAGGAATCTTGATGAGTGGATGGGAGATCGTAGGTTTACCCCGGCTATCACTTCTGTGTCACTGTTAGACAGAGGCACAGTATACTAACCTCAAAAAAAGGCATAGCAAAATTAATTTAAAATGGGTGGCGAAAGCCAAACACACTCTGGCTAGGCTTATAAATGCCCTAGGGCAGATAGCCTAGTATGAACCTATGAACCTATGAACCTATGGTATAAACACTGCTCAGCAGTCTGGACACACCCCCAAACATGGGCATGCTTAGCATAGCTCAAGCCAGCTAAAACACATGCCCCACAGTTAAACAAGGATTTGCAGCACTGAACACTCCCCCCCTGCTTAGCTGAGCAACGTGCAGTGCAAACAGGTGCCACTGAACTCCAATCAGCTTAAACATATAGTGACACAGCACCTTTTGGTGTCAGCTAGCTCTTCTGTGGACATCAACATGGTTCTGGGCTACACAGATTTTATCTGCAAACACAGTAGCCCATTTTTGCTATTCAGTAGCCCCAGCTCATTTACATACAAATCCATGCACACAACCTGGATACTTCACTATTCCAGGGCCTGCCTCCTTAGCAATCACTGAAATCTACCATTGTACATACTCCATGCAGGGCCCAATAATGCATTATTCTCACATATTTCTGATTTTCAGTTTTTATACTTTTTATTATTATTATTTTTTTTTTTTTGCATAACGGCACGTTTGCATACTTCTGCATGCCACACAAATGTAACATGGGTATTACAAAAAATGTATTTATTACATTATATTGCATGATTTTTTGGACACACAGGGCATAGTTTTGCACACACCTGTGCCTACTATGCAATTTCTGACCTTCTAAATGGGATTTTACAGACCCTGTTCCTTTTTTAATTTCTTGTACACAGAAATTTTCCGTGTACACATCAGAAACCAACACAGGGTCTGCAGGACTGCTTATCTGCTTGCTGGATCTCTCCAGCACCCTCATTTGCATGAAGTTCACCTGCTTATATGGTGATTTGCATGCCACAGACACTGCCATGTCTGCAAGCTCATGCATGCCACTCTGCTCTGCTTACTGGATTGCACAGCTGCTTACTTCCGTGTAAGCTCCGTACCACTATGCCTACATGGAAAATCAATCCATATAGGTTTTATTGAATTCCCCCAATAAACTGTTAAATTAAATACATACTGGTAAGCACAGGAAGGAAATGACTATTGCAGTTACCTTGCAGATGCATTATGGGTAGTCTGCATTAATATTAGTATTAATGGAGCTTCAAGCCAAACCACTCTAACATTGCTATGATCTAGTCTAAGTAAAATAACATAGAAATGTCTAGCACATACCTGTCTTCCTCTGCTGCTCCTCTTCCACCCTGTTCATCCACTTGATGCACAGTGCCTGATTTTTGATGCAGTGCTCATGATTTTTGAAAGGTACAAAGCATGTATGAATGCCACAGACAGATTGTGTAAGCTCAATGTATGATGATAGGTATGTATAACATAACAATGACATATATCTCAAAAAAAACTTGAAAAAAGAAGTTCATTGTGATTAAAATGAAAGTGCTTAACTTTTTATCAGTGTGGACAGTCGTCATTTTGTCTTTTTTTCACTTTTTTTTCTAAAGTTTACTCTGATTTTCGTGAATTTGGTGGTTTTCACATAACAGTGACATATAGTGAGAAGCACCTGTTCTCTAGCCTTGACATGAAATAGCATTTCTGAATCTGCTTATTTATTGCCACATAACACTCAAAACTTTACACAGTGGAAAAGTACTGAACACAAACTGAAGAACATGAGATTCAAACCTGTTACTTTCAACTATGTTCTTACTCTAACCCTGACATCTGCCTATCTAGCTTGGCTGTGATTTCATGGAGTAACTGCAATTAAAAAAACTGAAATGTTTGATTGTACAGGGAAGGAGCAAACACATAGATTAGGACCTCCCCATTACAAGATGGGTAATCTACAGTCCAACATGCATTATATGCTGTGCATGTCTAACAAAAACATGCAAGACTAACTGCACATCAGTATACTGGTCCCAGCAATAATACACAACAGTAACATAATATACCTCAGAGTCTCAGACATTGCAATAGACCATGTGGCTGTGCCTAACAAACAGATACACAAAACTTCATGTTCATTTCCAGTTATGTCACACGTAGTTAGACTGTAAGGCAGGCAATATCTAACTGAAATGTATTGTGATATACCAAATCATACTTCGTAAATGTCCATGACATTCTAGAATGTCCCTGATTTTGACTCAAAGTGCAGCTCAGTCACTCTCACTCCCTCCTAGTAACACTAAGAGAAAGATGGTGAATTGCACTTAAAATATAATGACAATAAGTAGTGGAATAAAGTACCTTAAAGTCAGCAAACATATTTTATTTCACATTCCTTTAGTCTGTCATTGTCATGCATAAACAGTACTAACATAGAAAAGGTGCCCCTGATCGTCACTGATATGTCATATGTTAAATTTAAAAAACACTTTTAATGCAGGAACTGTTTGATTTCCATTTTTTTTTTTTTTTTTTGTAAATAACTTTTCTAGGAACTGCAAAAGACTCAGAAATATGTTTTATACTTTGGCTTTTACAAATACAGGAGGTAGAGCATTCATTAGTGTTATTGATCTAGTTAAAGAACAATTCATAGGTTCATAGGTAGGTACTAAGCTATTAGCCTTAGGGCCTATATAAGCCTAGCCAAAAAGGTACCCTGGCTTTCGTCACCCAAGAAAACTATTTTCCTGTGCCCCTGTTGAGCAAAGCCACAGAGTTGATCCTCAGGGTGAATTTCCTATTTCCCATCCAATAATCAAGATTTTTTTTCTTGAAGAGTGCTAATGAGGAGTTTTGTTTGATATAGATAGGTAGTTTGTTCCAGAGTATGGGAAGACTCTGGGACAGGAATCTATCCCTCCAGCATGTTCTGTTTATTGTAGTGACAAGGTTTAGGTCCCTAGAGCATGTAGCTTGGAGGGATTGGGATTTCTTTAAGTAGAGCATGTCCAACAGCTCTGGGTTTGACATAGGTTTGTATGTTAGGCAGAGATCGCCTCTGAGTAGGCGATATGTGATGGAGTAAAGCTGGAGTTTTTGTAGATGGTCTGTATAGGGCATGTGTTTGAGGCTGGTAATCCTCTTTGTGAGGTATTTCTACAGCCTTTCCAGTAGGTGTAGCTGTATTGTAAGGTACATACCAAAAGGGGCGTTGTATTCTATAATGGGTCTAATGAGTGATGAGTAGAGGGGAACAATGACCTCTTTTTTCCTGGATGAGAAACCTTTTGTGATGAGGTGTGCCACATAGAAGGATTTCCTGACTACTGTGGCGATGTGATTATTAAAGAAGAGACTGCTGTCCACCTGTGTCCCAAGGTCTCTTATCACACTTTCGGTGTTAAGTAGACTACTACCTATGTGGTAGCTCATGGGTACAGAGTTTTTACCAAAGGGGATGACAATGCACTTTTTGGCATTGAGCTTGAGGCCATGGCTTTGACACCAGGCATCTGTCTCAGTGAGGCCCTTTTGTAGGATGTCCACATCATTAGGAGTTTCAGTTATAGCTCCTAGTTTGCAATCATCTGAGAACTTTGTTAGCCAAAGACCTTCTGTGTTAGCCTGTACTTCGGAAAAGTAGATACCAAACAGGAGAGGACCCAGGACTGAACCCTGTGGTACTCCACTTGTCACTGGTCTGAAGTCGGATTTGGAGTCTGCTACTTTCACAGTGTGGGTTCTGTCTGTGAGCCAGTTGGCAACCCATCTTGTGACATAGTGATTTATACATAGTTTAGTGAGTTTATCTATAATTCCAGAGTAGGGGATGGTGTCAAAAGCCTTGGCAAGATCTAGATAGGCTGTATGAACCACCTTACCCTCATCTACGGCTTTGGTGACTGCTTCAAAGAAGTCTATCAGGTTTAGGAGACATGATCTGCCTTTTACACACCTGAATTGGGTGGAGTCCAGAGTTTCAAGATTACCAAAGTCTTTGTTTAAGTTCCATGATGATACGTTCCATGGCCTTGCAGACCAGGCCATTAGGCTAATGGGGCAGTAGTTCCCAGGGTCCGTGGTGGCTCCCCATCAGACCATAACCCCTTAAAACATATTATCTCTTCCTAATATGCATTTAATTTTTCACAATCCATAGATGTGTATCAAATCAGCTGTTACATATTCATTACATCGCCCACAAACTAAAGAGGTCATTTTACTAAATTTAGAGATTCATTAGGTATAACAAACATTTTTTGTATATATTTCCACATAAAAACATTCCAGTATAAACCTGAAGAAGTTTGACTGACAGATTTAAGTAACAACATTTTATTCTTACCATCTACTGAGTCACTCATTCAACTACTGTCTAAAAAGTCCAAGAATTTTACAGAAAAATTATTATTATTTATAATTATCTTATATAACTTAGACAAGCTTCCTCTGTAGGTTACTTTACCCCCAATAATAGCAATCAGATATTCATATAATGGGGAAATAATGTTCTGTTCCTTTTCACTCATATTATCTACAAATTCATTTAATTTCTTACTGATGGATAAGATTAACCTGTTAACAAATTCACCCAACTTATAATTTTCCATTAAATATTCTGGCAACTTAGCTTTTCCTATTTCAAAGCAATCAGACCACAATACTAAGCCATTCCTTTTTACTAAATTCATTTTACAATTATTCTGAGTTTCCTTAAATCTAGAGGTGTGTAATATGAGAAATTACAAAAATTTCTATTTTGATTTTAATGGAGTTTTAAAATCATATTTTTTAACTGTTTTAGGAATTGAGCTCATATATGCAGAGTCTAAAGATTAAAATGAATTTCCTTCTAGAGAAAATGTCATTATCCAGATGAAATGATTTTACATATTTTTAATTTATCATATTTGATAAACTTTATTAATGAATTTAGCATAATATAAATTTTATTGATGAATTTAGTATAATCTGCTTCTGAATGTTTTTCCATTGACTATTGTAAGTTGAGTCTACCCAGAGTGTAATAAAGTTCAAATTTGCAGGACTAGTATAAGATGTGGCATCTGGGAAGTGAATACCACCATATTCATATACCCCTGGATTCATGAAGCTCGGTGCAAGGCCGGCGTAAGGCTTGCACCGGCCGTGCAGCATATATATGGAGTAATCGTGCCATATGCATATTAATGAAGGTGCGCAGCCGCCACAGCCACGTGCATAGGAAACATGCGAGAGTGCTAGGGGCATATCGAAGTTGCGCAGGGAGGCATGTCAATGTCGGCTGTCAAGGAGCAACCTAAACTGCTGAATATTATATCCCGCCAGCAATAGTAATCGTACCTATCAGTGTCCATGGATACTGAAACGTATGCAAAGCATAGTCCCTGTGAACAGAAAATGAAGAATCAAACACAAATGCATGGTAGGGAATAACGGGTCCCTACCCTTGAACAAACGACATGAAAACCGTGTGTCCATAGTCCAACGTAATGTTGATAGCTATACCATGTAGAAGTGAAACGTATCATTTGTTAGCGGGCCACCAGTAGGTACATCCAGTCCAACGGAGAGGGTCACCAGCCAACCCATAATGTGAGGGAGGGAACATAGCTGTGCAGATGTGTCCATAACAAAATACATGAGGAGAAATGTAGATATATGTAGTGACCGTATGTCTGAATCATATCCCACAAGTCATGTAATAGTCACATACAAAAGGTATGTCCGTATTTCACATACCAAATGTGATAGGAAATAGCATACGCATGTAAACGAAACAGAAGGAGCATATAAACAGCCATAACAATACGGACACATGTAGGCCGATAGGAACGGTATGATCCGTACCGTCGACCAAGATTACCACCTGTCCCACTTTGTGAGCGACAGTCCCTCTGTGGGCAGATGTGTCCTGACACAAACATGTAAAACTGGCAAATGTCCAGAGAATATAGGACATAATTCATCCGTAGACGTCATGCAATAGTTGCATTAAATACATTTCAGTGAATGTATATTACATAAATGTCATAACAAACAGAATAAGATACCGAAATGCTACAAGAATAAGCTTAGATATAGGCAGGAATTGTAAGTTCTATCTGCCGAACTGACCGTGGGTATGTGTCGGCCTGTAAAATATGCTGTGTTCACCACAAATGTCACAGTAGGGTTGCCACCTTTTCAAATAGCCAAAGTGGGACATGTTTGGTACAGACATCAGATTTTACAGGCCGACACATACCCACGGCCAGTACAAAGGACAGAACGTAACTGTTTTGCCTACAGAAAAGTGTATTCTTGTAGCAGTTTAGTTGCTTATTCTGTTTCTCATAACATTGAGGTATTTCAGATACAGAATAACTGTTTAATGCAACTATCACATAAAATATAAGAAACAATTATGTCCTAAAATCTCGGACATTTGCCATGTTTACAATTACATGTCAGGACACAACTGCCCAAAGAGGGACTGTCCCTCGCAAAGTGGGACAGGTAGTAACCCTATGTCACACTGTGGCCAATGGAAAAGGTGGAAACACAACCGTCGACTGTGGGGAGGCATTGTCCACAACAATCGGACATGTGTAAGGAATAGCTTGGACATAGGGAAAGGTGCCATCCTACCAATGAGTACAACAGGCTGGCAAAATCTGGAAGGCAGCTGTATAATCCGAACGTGTATGTGACACAGTCGAATGGGTAGTACCCAGATACACCAACCAAGTAATGAAAGTGAAGTATGGGCATGTACTGATGTGCGTGAGGTATAGCATGTGGAAAGCAAACATGGCAGGGTAGTCCACACAACCATAAAGGTACCCGACACATGTAGGGTAGTCAATGTGTAACTCTGGCTGTGTCATGGGCCAACAACCAAAGTAGTGCTCTATGGGGTGTGAGGAATTTGCGTGCGAGGGGTGGGTGTTTAATGGTAAATTCCTCAAAGGCGATACTGTGTCATATGCAGAAAAGGTGAACCGGAGGTGTACGAGGGGGCAGCGGGTGAAGTGGAAAGAAACACAACCACATGTAGAAACAGCTGCAAGACAAGCAGACAGGCCGTAGTGTAGAACACAATCCCACAAACATATGAATATGGAAATATGCGAGACAAATGTATAGATACGTCACCATCACATACCCACAGATGGGTCCTGATGGAACTGGCCATAACAAATGCAACACACTTGGATGCATAATGGCCTACCCAGCATATCCTCCACAACACACAACCTGCCACCATACCAGAACGTCCACCAAATCCTGCCGTACTTGGTCTACTGGTTTGTTGCAGAAACATCCACACGCAGTGACCCCTATGCATATATAGTAGGCATTGTCACCCTAGACAGTGTCAGGATTGCAAACCATGTATCCCCTGCATGTAAAACCCCCTGCATGTTTTCGTGAAGCCACAAAAATTTTCGTTATCTAACTTGTTTTGGTCTAGTCCAATTTTTGGGATATCCCTCATGGGATGACCAACTTGTGTAAATAGTAGAATGGGTATGACGACAAGATGTCCAATCCAGTAGATATCTGGACACAAGTCAGAACGTGCAGTGGAGGTCCATGACACTATCCTGCCCTAAGTGGGCATGCATAACCTACCACCAAGGATAAAATACCTTCCCGTGACGCACTTGTCCAGACACGAATAGGAGGGAGAATATAATGCACACATTTGCAAAGTGGAAAAGGGCAGGAGGGTGAGGAAGACACTGACCTAAACAGGTCAACCCTGATCAAGTGTGACGGACACTGACTGTGTGCAGTCGTGACCGACCATACCTGTCAACCTGTGTGAGGAAGATATCTGGACAGAGCCATGAATATAAGTGAGACAAAGGTCCAAAAACAGGGACAATCTGTAAAGATAGCTCTTAGAAACATTTGATAGAATAAACGTTTGCACATTTGCATTAATGTCTGGAGTATGAAGTCTGAAACCCAACTGTCTGTCAGCACATTCCGACTGCAGTCTGTAATGCTGAGCTACTGCCAAAGGTCCAAAAACAGGGACAATCTGTAAAGATAGCTCTTGGAAACATTTGATAGAATAACAGTTTGCACATTGGCATTAATGTCTGGAGTATGAAGTCTGAAACCTAACTGTCTGTCAGCACGTTCTGACTGCAGTCTGTAATGCTGAGCTACTGCCAAAGGTCCAAAAACAGGGACAATCTGTAAAGATAGCTCTTGGAAACATTTGATAGAATAACAGTATGCACATTGGCATTAATGTCTGGAGTATGAAGTCTGAAACCCAACTGTCTGTCAGCACGTTCCGACTGCAGTCTGTAATGCTGAGCTACTGCTGTGCCAGAACACAACAGCATATTACAGAGGTCCATGCCATACCACTCAACTGTCTGGATATTCGCAGAATGACTAGGGTCACCACCTGTCCCACTTTGCGAGTAACAGTCCCTCTGTAGGCAGTTGTGTCCTGTGAAAAAAAGCAAGACATAGCAAATGTCCTGAGAGTTTAGGACAAAGTTATTTCCTAAGTTTCTTTAATAGTCGCATAAAACAGTTATCTTATATATGAAACCTCTATATGTTATGTGAAGTAGCATAAGCAATTCAAATGTTACTAGAATAAGATATTATATGTACAAAAAAGGTTAAAGTTCTGTACTATGCACGGCTGTAGGTATGTTTTGTCCTGGAAAATCTGACATCTCTAAAAGGTGGCAACCCTAAGACTGACCACAGGTTCGCCCCATAGTGTTGGTGTGTGCCTCCGACAATGTGCACCAGTGTGGTAAATAGCTGAGGATTGACATTAGTAAATAATGAGAAATATCCTGAGTTTAAGACTACACAACCTGCAGAAAAGTCATCCTAATGCAAAACCTAGTATTCTATCAACGTTCTAAGCTTGTAAGAGCAATCATTAAAATGTGTCCCTAATTTTCCCCCATCGTGTAGGTTTTGTGCAGGTGTGGTGCTCTAAGAAGTTCAGAGGTATGGTCCGTACATATTTACAGTAACAACCTTTCACACTTATGTAATGTACAACTGCATACCTGTAGTCACTTCATGTCCAAAATAATAATCCCTGTATGACTGTATACAGGTAATAATCAAATGTGAATGGGAACACCCCTCACCGTAGAGTATGGACTGTAACAACCCCACCCATAATATGTAATGCCAACAGAATAAGCTGCTGACAGGTGCCCAAATACATGTGTCTATAAACACAGGTAAAACTTCAAAATAGGGAGATAATCCCTGTCCATATGCTTCGTCTGACATTTGAACTCAGCCAGGGAAGTTCCGTTCACCAGATGGACAAGCCTAAACCCAGATCACTACATGAACACCCTAACAATCAAAGACATGTATCTGGCTGGACTATATGCCTTGGTGTTCTGCATATCCTCGGAGTGATTAACAATGCAGCTGGAGTCCACAGCAGTAGGCAATAGGGAATGTGTAATATGTAGTACTGCCTTTTTCCCAGCAGGAGAATGGATGCCTGTGTTGTAGGTGAAGTGGTGAGGCGTATGTTGATGTAGCTAAGTACTATGGGTATGCATATCAATGAGGGAGAACACCAATAGAATAGTGGTTCCGGCATCCGGCCAACGTGAATGCAGTCCCGGTTGACCTACGACATCTGCACATATAACTTGAAAGTGTAATGAATGCGTTCGTGCTGTACACGCATTTATATATGTAAAGGTGAACGTGTGTTTTGCAGCAGTCTGTAAACTGGAATACAGATATGTAACTGTTACGGTCAGAATTATGAAAGTTCACGTAAGCACAATTATCTATGAAACATATGTAACCCACAATAAGGATATGCAAGTGTGCCTGCGCGTGTGTAATCCACTCACAGAATAGAAAATGAATGGTGTTTTCCCCACGTTCTATGTACATGGCTCATACCTGTTAACCCCGTAAAGTATGAAACCGGACAAAGCCATGACAACAACTGGTACAAATAGGGACAATCCCCAGATATTGCCCTAACAAACATAGAAAGTGGATAGAATAACAGGTGTGTCACTAGCATGGATTCTCTGAAGGGTATGAAGTCGTAACCTGAAATGTTTGTCATTATTTACCAACGTCAGTCTTTAATGATATGCCACTAACTTGCCAGATAGACACAAGGCTATGAAAAACGGACCAAAGATAAGAGGCAAACAGCTGTACATGCAGCGGAAATCTGTACAGTTGAAAGGTATGATATGGAGATATATATACACATATATATCCACAGACATAAACCAAAGCAAATTATGAGATGAGGAATGTATAGACATATGTATATATGTACATATATATATCTGTACACACACAATACATGAACAGATATATACACAACAAACATATGTCCCTGTACATATAACACATGCACATAAATAGGTCACGGTATAGCTATTATGGATAGACAGACAGACATGCATGAAAGGAGAATACACTGATGCTTTCCAAACCATTGCCCGGAAAGTGCCAGTGTGACAGGGCCTGCAAGTTCTACACTTTAAACATGAATATAGGCGTCCTTTGAAGGACCCCAAAAATTGATCCTGTACGAAGTGCGAACCATCATCAATGCAAAAGACGTCACAGCTGCAACTATGATATAGCTGTACATGCAACAGTAGCAGGTGCAAGGGTAATAACACATGGGTCGATAGAATGTATGACGTACGACCTGATATCCGCAGAGTGGGGAGTGCTCGGAAGTGTCCTCACACTTTATTATCACTCACATTAAACATGTGTAATGGGCACTGTGGACGGGTGTCAGGTATGGGAATCATGGGTATGCAGAAATGGGCCAAGGTGTTGGTTGGCACAGATCTCTTAGGTACGCCCCATGGGAGTGATCAATATACCTATGTGGGTATAGCACACACCTATATTCTCCAAAAAGGTGCAACCCATCTACTGGATATTGTGTAAACCATTGGGGGAAGACGTAGGGACCTATATCAGTGTCATGTAGGCTATTATCATGGATGGACATGTGTACGACCAAAATGGTAACCATACCTGCCAAAATGTCAGAATAAGACAGCTGGACTAAGGCATAGTACACGAAAGACAAATAGGGACTTTATTAAATATACCCCAGACAAAGTCTGAACATTGATAGAATAATTGCGTAGTCAGGAATACGAATGTTATGAGAGTTAGTAATCATGAAATAGAAATGTCAGTCATGATTACCTAACCGCACAGTCCGTCATGCCTTGTCAGCAATCGACCAGAAAGGCACATTATCATGACAAATGTAACAGATTCATAGGTCAAACCTTGGGGCATATACCCATAATATGTACAGGTGAGAGGTATGAAGGTAACCCGTCCTAATTAAATGTACAGAACAAGTGAAACTAGGTGGACAGGTGAGAAGAAAGACGTCAGGACAAATGACAAAACATGTACAAGTCAAAAGCATGTATTTCCACAAATGTGAATGACAACGTATGCCCTGTGAAAGTCAATGTGGAAGGTTAATAGACTCAAAAGACATGTGTCCCTCAGGGTGTCATGCAGTGTCACCGATACAGTGTCCAGTCCCCATACTCGTACGTGAGCTCTGCCACTGACAGAAAGCGCAAATACCGGCGTACACATAAGGTACACGATAGAATAATTACTGTGGATAAGCACCTGTTGGCCTGTGTGAGGAATATAACCCTCTGGGTGTGTGTGTCCTGCAATAGGAATGTAATGGCAACTGGCCTGTGATTGCGCCATGTATTGTGTGTATTGGTGTAAGAAATTGATTTCCAGTATCAGAAACATACCTCGCAACTGTACGAATCTGCAGGTGTATGCCTCATATGTGTTGTGTGTTCCTCTTACAATCTGTACCTGTCTGCCAAATACCTGAGAACTGATGTCATTAAATAATGATAAACATATGAGTTTAAGACCCCAAATCCCTCAGAAAGGTCATACTAATGCAAAACCTATAATACTGTCAACTATCTATGTTTGTAAGAGCAATATGTATAATCTTCCCCTATATGTCCCCCCATCATGTTAGGTTTTGTACAGATGTTTTGCTCTAGGAGGTTGATAGGTATGATCAGAAACAGATACATGTCTGAGGAAACAGCATTAATGACCACAAGATAGCTCAGAAGGCATGAAAAGCGCTGCAGTAGGAAGTGCAGTATTGGCCGCAGGTATGTGCTGACATGTCAAATGACACATCAGTCTACATGAAGTACCTATAGGGCATCACCTTTACCAATGATGACAGTGGGACATACCCACAGCCATGCATACACCACAACTAGACATAGCACACAGCAAAGCTTAGGCCATGGTACACGAAGCCTCCAGTGTGTATGGATTGAGTGAGAGTACAGCAAGGAAAGATGACTGCCAGGCTATTCAGCAAACACCTGTAAGGGCGTGCATGACCGCCCGTAACACGAACATTGCACGGACAATGTTGGGATTTGCAACATACCCCATTCCTATGTGTAAGCTATGCAAATGATGTAATTACACGATACATGAAACAGTAAGCTGTCCGTGCACGAGCAGAGTTATGTGCAGAAATTTACCCGGATGTTATGCGACTAACGTTTTGCACATTGCTAAACGGAGCAATGACAGCTGCAAATACAATATGAATACAGTCGAAGAAGCATGCCAATGTCCAAGTCCAAGGCCAGTAGCGGCTTTGTCCATTGGATATCAATAAACCAGTAGTTGTCCTCCCCTGATCCCTGGTGTGGAAGCATAGCGCAGTGCCACGAGAATGCGCTGCACTTCAAAACAAGACATATGTATAATATACATACAAAATGTATGTTTAGTTAGATGTTGGCACGCCATGCAGATGAATGGCAAGCTGGAGACAACATGGCTACTGCGTACTGGTTCTTATGTGTGGAAGCGCTCTGTCAGAGATGTAACGAAGCATTTCTAGGCAATGTGAGGCAAGTGAGTCTGATGATAGTAAATCATAACATGTCATGCCATATGGGCCAAGCCTCTACAGTGTAGTTAAGGTTAAGGGGACTATTAGAGTAGAAGATAGGTGACAACATGAGTGTGTATGTATAAAACACTGTAACCTCACCGAAGCAGTGTCACATGTGTGCTGTCAGTACTCAGTGGAAGAGGCGTGTCATGAGCTATCCTAGGGAACATCAGGAGACTGATGGTGTATGCCATGGATACCACCGATGTGACCTGCAAACCTGCCCACAGTGTGTCTGCACCCGTGCGCGCCAGTAAGCCCGAGTAAGCATGTGTGCGCACGTGTTAGCCCGTGTGCGTGTGTGGAGTGTGGAAGAACGGGTAAGCTAGTGTACAAATGGTGAAGCCTGTGTAATGTCGTGTAAGCGTTTGTAAGCATGTATACATGTGTACTACACACACATCACACATGTACTGCACACACAGACACACATGCTGCCAGTACTACACACATCAGTGAAATGGCACATGGATGGAGAATACATCATCATAAGTAACAGTGCTGTAAACTATGCTACAGTAATGGTCATAGCTGCAATGCATCATGCCTGCTGATATACCCAGGAAGTAACACACTGTGTGTTAAAAGCATGCTAACATCAATACAGTGGAATAAAGCCACCGTGTGCAGCAGCACCAGGTTAATCAGATCCTGCATCAATGTTACACATCACAGGTGGTGGCACAGGTGACATCATATGCACAGGGTGTGGTGTTAACATTTCCAGAGCTGTCATTGAGCCATCCAATGTACACGTAGGTGTGTGTGTGTGAGGGACAACGGTTATTGCATGGCCCAATGGTGGTGCAATGGGTGTGTGTATGTGATAGCCGTAGCTGTTTGTGATAAGTGTGTGTGTGTCTGCATATACACAGGTACAGCATATGTCAGCCATATACAGGAGGTTGTGGGACAGTCACGGACTGTACCTGCCAGGCTGTAGAGATCCCCATTACTGGCCATGGACACCCCTCCGTACATCCAACACAACCCAGTCCTACACCTGTCAATGTCTACACATACAGTCCTGGGATCTGTACCACAACCTGTGGATAAACGTGAGTCTGTAATGTTAACCTGAGGTGCATAGAATTGTCTGTTACTACAGATGGATATGAGCCATACTCACACTCCAATGTAATAACCACAGCTGACTGTTGCCGAGATCTACATATGACCATTCAAAGGTGCTGTACTAACATTGTTTCCAATGCCTGTGTAATACCCAGCAACACAATAACCGGTCACTACACATGTATAGCCCACGATCACTACAGCACACAGTATGTACACTATCACAGAGCCATAGCAGATGTACATACATCCAAGGTGCTCACATACATATAATGCAGCACATTCAGGAGTGATAATCCCAACATACATATCTATATACTATATACATTATATATATATATATATATATATATATATATATATATATATATATATATATATATAGGTTCATAGGTTCATAGGTTCATACTAGGCTATCTGCCCTAGGGCATTTATAAGCCTAGCCAGAATGTGTTTGGCTTTCGCCACCCATTTTAAATTTATTTTGCTATGCCCTTTTTCGAGGTTAGTATACTGTGCCTCTAACAGTGACACAGAAGTGATACCGGGGTAAACCTACGATCTCCCATCCACTCATCAAGATTCCTCTTGAAGAGAGTCAATGAGGGACTCTGCCTAACCTGGACTGGTATTTTATTCCAGAGTGAAGGGAGCCTCTGGGTTATGAATCTGTCCCTCCAGCATGTCCTATTTATTTCAGTGCTGAGGTTCAAGTCTCTCAGCACGTGCTCGATGGGATTTGGATTTTCTGAGGTGCAGCATGTCCATTAATTCCGGGTTGGACATGGCTTTATACGTCAGGCACAGATCGCCTCTGAACAGGCGGTATGTCACTGAGTAGAGCTGGAGTTTCTTTAACCGGGCAGCATATGGCATCTGTTTGAGCCCTTTGATCCTCTTGGTGAGGTACTTTTGGGGTCTTTCCAGTTGCTGCAGGTGTCTGGTAAGGTACATCCCAAAAGGGGCATTGTACTCAATTATGGGCCTGATGAGGGATGAGTAAAGAGGCACGATGACCTCCCCTGATCTAGATGTGAATCCCTTCATGATTAGGTGGGCTATATAAAATGTTTTTCTAACCACTTTGGCCACGTGGTTGTCAAATGAGAGATTGCTATCAACTTGGGTCCCCAGGTCCATAATCACTTCTTATGTACTTAATGGATTTCAACCTATGTGGTAATTTGTGGGCACTTTGTTTATGCCAAAGGGGATGACTATACGCTTTTTGGCATTTAGCTTGAGGCCATGGCTCCTGCACCGGTTATCTGTTTCTATGAGGCCCTTTTGGAGGATGCTTGTGTCGGCTGGAGAGTCGATTATGGCGCCCAGTTTGCAGTCATCTGCGAACTTGGTCAGCCACAGTCCTTCCGTGTTGGCCTGTACCTCCGAGAAATATATACCGAACAAGAGAGGTCCCAGGACTGAGCCTTGTGGGATGCCACTTGTAACTGGTTTGGAATCTGACATGACTCCAGCAATTCTAACCATGTGGGTTCTGTCCTTGAGCCAGTTTGCAATCCATATAGTGACATAGGGGTTTATATTTAAGCTGGTGAGCTTATCTATAATGCCCGAGTGGGGTATTGTATCGAAGGCTTTTGCAAGGTCCAGGTAGGCTGTGTGGACCACCTTCCCCTCGTCAATGGCCTTGGTGACTGTTTCAAAGAAATCAACCAGGTTTAAAAGGCAGGATCTACCCCTAACAAAGCCGAACTGAGTAGGATCCAGTGTTTGTAGGTCCCCAATATCTTTATTTATGAGGTCCATGACGATCCTTTTCATAGCTTTGCAGACCAAGCTAGTCAGGCTTATGGGGCGATAGTTTCCAGGATCCGTTGAGGCACCACCTTTATGGAGAGGGACCACTGTTGCTGTACGCCACTCTTTGGGCACATATCCTGTATTAAGGCTGAGATTGAACAGTAGTTTTATGTTTGGGTTTAGCTCTTCTTTGAGTTCATGTAGGATGCAGCCCGAGACACCATCTGGTCCCATTGATGCTGTGTTTTTTGCTTTGGAGAGGGCGGCTCTTACCTGAGCATCTGAGATGTCAGGGGGGCAGCACTCTGCTGGGATAGATATTTTCCCTTTGGTGGGGAGGGAGAAGTTTGCACTGAACCTGTCAGCTAGGATGTTGGCAATGTCTGTGGGTTCGGTGTATTTTTTGTCATTTTGGACTAATTCTGAGTATATCTGGGAATTACCACCCAGGTTCCTAACATAACTAAAGAAAGCCTTGTGATTATCCTTAGTGTCCTGTGCAATTTTCTCTCGAAGCTGGCCTTAGTCAATTTTATGTGTGCACGTAGTTTTTGCTAATACTGATCAGTGATGCCTTCCCTTTTGGGATTTTGCTTTATCATTTAGTAGCTTCCTCCTTCTATTGTATAGTTTGTTTATGGCTGGGGTCCACCAGACAGGACGTCTGCCTTTGGAGGATTGGGTCTTGGTTTTATTTGGGATCGCATGATCCATGCATTCCTGAAGGTGTTCATAGAATGCGTTTATAAAGGATTCTGCGGTCTGGGCCGTATTTTCCACAGGTCCGGGGGCTTTGAAGGATTCCACCTCAGTTTTGAGGAGTGTAAAATTTGCTTTAGAGAAGTTTTTCACTGTGGGTTTCTGGGCAGGGGATGGGGTCGGGATGTGAATATCCAGTGAGATTAGTTTATGGTCTGATCTTACCAGTGAGGGATACACTTCTGGTCTGGAGCATAGAGTCCCCATGTTGGTGATGATCAGGTCCAGTATGTTTTCCCCTCTTGTGGGAGTGGTAACAAGTTGTTCCATAGCATTTGAGTTTATAAATTCTAGGAACCTTTGGGCTAGGGTGTTGGAGCTAGAGTAATGCTCCCAGTCTATGTTTGGGTAGTTGAAGTCGCCCAATATAATGGTGTTCTCAGGAAGGCCGAGTGGGGTTCCTGGTTTTGGAAGGGTGGTCTGTAGCAGGCTATAAACTGGAAGGCAGTTTTACCCACTGTTAGTTGCACATGGATAGTCTCTGATGCTTCGTGCTTTGCCACCAACCTGGAGGTGTGGGTATCTTTGATGAATATCGATACTCCCCCTCCTTTTGTGGTTCGGTCCAAGTTTTGGGGCCTAAAAGCATGGTATGAGGTATAACCTGGTAGTGCTGGGGTGCTCTCTGGAGCCCTGAACCAGGTTTCTGTTACTGCACAGATGTCGATGTTCTCCATGCTAAGGAGAGTTTCGAGTGCGTGCATCTTGAGGTTTAGACTTCTGGCATTGAGTAGCATTACTCTTAGTTTCTTATCCCTTGTGATACCTATGGAGGTGGGTTTGTCTTTTGAGCCTTGCCTAAAAAAGGCACTATGGGGGTAGCAAGAGCCTTTGCCAATATCCGAAAGCCCAGGGGTGACAGGTGCAAGCCGTCCCTAGCGAAGCATCGTGGCTTGTCGAGCATATCATCCCAGGCTGACAGGCACTGGATCCCCTTTGAATGATACCAGTACTTAAGCCAATTGTTGAAATTGATCATCTTGTCTTCATATTGTGGCATCATTCTTGGTGAGGGTAAGATGCTACTCAAGGTCAGGGTCATACCGGCCTGGGCTACATGCTCAGAGAGCTCCTTTATGTCTCTTTTCATGTAGTCCAGGGAGGTACGTCTCAGGTCATTCACACCAGCATGGACAATGACTGACTCATATTTGTACTTGCCTTGGAGTGACCTGAGTGCTTGTGTTATGTGGCGGATCCTAGCACCCGACAGGCTGCTCACCGTGACCCTCTCCTTGTTCAGCCTGGTGAGCGGGACATCAGTGTGCCTGACGATAGAGTCACCTATTACAAGTGTATCAGGTTTGTTGTTTAGTCTTAAGGGCTATGACTGTTTGGCACACTGGCTTTGTGAGATATGTGTTGCACGTGTTTTGTTTTGGGGTAGCGGCTGCTTGGGTGTCTGCTTTGGAGGTCTCTGCTGCTTCGCAGATCTTTATTTAGAGCCTCGAGTATGTTTTGTGTGATTATGTGTTTGGTTTGCTGTCGTGGTAGGTCTATGTGAGACTGGAATTGTAGTGAGTGTGGTTTCCTTCTCCTCCTGACTGGTTATGCCAGTACTGAGTTGAGAGAGCTTATCCTCCAGTTTGGCTATATGGTTGCATCTCACATGTGTTGAAATTTGTTTGGTGGAGAGGGTTGTCTGTGTACATGAGGCAGTTATAACATTGCCTCAAGATTCCCAGATTCACCAGCTGGACCGGAGAGGAGATTGACAACTGACCTTTGGACATGCTAGAATAATATTGGGAATTCCTTAATAATTGAAAACCAGGGCCAGTGGGGAGTGAGGGTGTAGTGCTTTTAATTTTTAGTGCTGACTTATATAATTGCTTTAGTGAGCAAGTGCCAGGTAACTTAAGTGCAATGTGTTACAGGTAACTTAAATGCAAAAACGGCAAACAGTAACTTTCTTTAAATGAAACAAGGAAATAAGTACAGTAAGCAATGCAGATATCACTAGTGATCCACAGAAGCGCTGAGAAGCTGCGTATTAGGTAGAATTAGCGTTCCAGGGAAATAACAAGCAAACAAACAACAAGCATATAAACAAAGCAATATTCAGCAGGCCTGGATCTAGTCTATGCTACAGCAAAGAAGGTGTACCAATTTCAGTAAGATACAGTTCAAATATTCAGGCACTATAAACCTTTAACCAGAAATTCCCAGCTCAGAAGGGCAGAGTCCAGCCTCTTCTCCCACAAGAGTGCAGACCACAAACCTTCTTAATGTAAAATAACTGGCCTGAAGCCCAAGTGCTTAAACCAGAACTAATACACTTTAAGAATAACAGACACTGGGCTCTCAATCAGCAGTTCCCAACTTAGAAGGATGAAAGCTACCTGTCCTGCCACCACAGTGCATGCCACAAACCTTCCTAATGTAAAACAACTGGTCTGAAGCCCAAGTGCTTAATCCAAAAGACTTAGAATGACAGCTAAACTTTAATCAAGTTACTACCAAGCAGTAATAAATACAATTGAATACTTTAGAGAATGCCTGGATTAGTGCTCAAGTTACACAAACAAAGCAAGATCCAGCAGGCCCGAATCCAGTCTATGCCACAGCAAACAAGGCGCACCAACTTCAGTAAGAAGCAGTTCAGATATGCATGCACTATAAGCCTTCAATCAGAAATTCCCAGCTCAGAAGGGAAGAGTCCAGCCTCTCCTCCCACAAGAGTGCAGACCACGAACCCTCTTAATGTAAAATAACTGGCCTGAAAGCCCAAGTGCTTAAACCAGAATTAATACACTTTTAGAATAACAGACACTGAGCCCTCAATCAGCAGTTCCCAACCTAGAAGGATGTAAGCTACCTGTTCTGCCACTACAGTGCAGACCACAAACCCTCTCAGTGCAAAACAACTGGTCCGAAGCCCAAGTGTTTAAACCAGAAGGCTTAGAATGAGTTACACCAAGCAGTAATAAATACAATTGAGTACTTTTAAGATGATGCAAAAGTAAAAAGTAGGTAGAAACACAAGTACAGTAAAAGCAGATGAAAATTTTTTTTTTTTTCTGAACAAGTGCTGAGATCAAAGAAACAGATTTGAGTGCTGAAACTAGAAAACTGGCTAGTTATAGGAAAAAACTAAGCTAGAAGGCTTCCTCCAACACAGAAGGGCTTGGGGGCCCAGAAGCCTACAAATAGTCTATACCACTTAACAGGAAAGGCAGGAAACAAGCTTAAGTTTTTTTTTTTTTTTCTGTTTCCCAGATGCTGCTTTTGTACACAGTAGGTGTGCCTGAAATCAGAACATGATCTCACTGCACTCAGTTGAGTGAGCAAATGAGATGGGCCCAGAAGGAGTATCCAAACACAAATTTACAAGAGGGGGGCAGCTGCAAGGCCACTAAGATTAACACCAAAACAAAAACAGGGAGGGTGGGTCGACTAACTGAAGAGGAGTGAAAACTTCCAGTTCAGCTAATATTCCTTCCACACAGTTAAAATCAATTTAAATACTCTATTTTTTTGAAAAAAAAAGAGCAGATAAAGGTACTTAAATTCTCTTATAAGTCCAGTTGAATATAGCAAGTTCTTAGCCGGCCAAAGCTGAGGTTTTTAAGCAGAATACATTTCACACTGTACTACTTATATAGGCAAGGACAGGAAATCAAAGAATGTGACTACCCCACACACCTGTAATTACGAGCAAATAACAAAATTCAGCAAACACTGACTAACTTCCAGTTCAGCTAATATTCCTTCCACACTGAAGAGCAGAGTGAAAACTTCCAGTTCAGCTAATATTCCTTCCACACAGTTAAAATCATTTTAAATACTGTATTGTTTTGAAAAAAAAAAAGCAGATAAAGGTACTTAAATTCCCATATACGTCCAGTTGAATATAGCAAGTTCTTAGCCGGCCAAAGCTGAGGTTTTAAGCAGAAAATATTTCACACTGTACCACTTAAATAGGGAAGGACAGGAAATCAAAGAATGTGACTACCCCCACACCTGTAATTACTAGCAAATAACAAAATTCAGCAAACACTGACTAACTTCCAGTTCAGCTAATATTCCTTCCACACTGAAGAGCAGAGTGAAAACTTCCAGTTCAGCTAATATTCCTTCCACACAGTTAAAATCAATTTAAATACTGTATTTTAATGGAAAAAAAAAGCAGATAAAGGTACTTAAATTCTCTTATACGTCCAGTTGAATATAGCAAGTTCTTAGCCGGCCAAAGCTGAGGTTTTTAAGCAGAAAATATTTCACACTGTACCACTTAAATAGGCAAGGACAGGAAATCAAAGAATGTGACTACCCCCCACCTGTAATTACTAGCAAATAACAAAATTCAGCAAACACTGACTAACTTCCAGTTCAGCTAATATTCCTTCCACACTGAAGAGCAGAGTGAAAACTTCCAGTTCAGCTAATATTCCTACCACACAGTTAAAATCAATTTAAATACTGTATTTTTTGAAAATAAAAAGCAGATAAAGGTACTTAAATTCTCTTATACGTCCAGTTGAATATAGCAAGTTCTTAGCCGGCCAAAGCTGAGGTATATGTATATATATATATATATATATATATATATATATATATATATATATATATATATATATATATACATATATATATAAATATATACAGCTATATATAGCTATATACATATATGTAGATAGATACACACACACACACACACACACACACACACACACACACACACACACACACACACACACACACACACACACACGTGGCAGGGTTGGGAGCAGAACACAAATGTAAGCACTGTACCACACGACAGCATTACGCAGTTACAGAATGCGCTGCCGTGATGAGTGGATCACATGATTCACACAGGCACACATCTAGCCTGCGGACAGCAGCATCAAAGGCAAAGACGCCGCACGGATGTTATGGAGAGTGAATACTGTAAAAGCAATGTACTGTTGTCATGCAGCTGGAAACACACACACACACACAAACACACATGCACACACACACACACACACACACTTGGCAGGGCTGGGAGTCGAACATACACCTAACTACCCTAACACACTACAGCATGATGCATTTACAGAACGCGCTACCGAGATTACTAAGCACAGCAGTCCCAGAGGCAGACATCTAGGTGCGTGTCATCATCCGCAAAGGCAAAGACGTCGGTAGGAAACTGCTGTGGTGTGAGGCATCTAAAAGCAAGACTGAGTCCCCATGCGGACGGAGCATGCGCGCAAACACACACACACACACACACACACACACACACTACAGCATGTGGTGTGAGGCATCTAAAAGCAAGACTGAGTCCATGGACGGAGCGCACACACACACACTTGGCAGGGCTGGGAGTCGAACATACACCTAACTACCCTAACACACTACAGCATGATGCATTTATAGAATGCGCTACCAAGATTACTAAGCACAGCAGTCCCAGAGGCAGACATCTAGGTGTGTGTTATCATCCGCAAAGGCAAAGACATTGGTAGGAAACTGCTGTGGTGTGAGGTGTCTAAAAGCAAGACTGAGTCCCCATGCGGACGGGAGCCTGCGCGCAAACACACACACACACACACACACACACACACACACACACACACACACACACACACTTGGCAGCTCTGGGAGTCGAACATTCACCTAACTACCCTAAAACACTACAGCATGACGCATTTACAGAACACGCTACCGAGATTACTAATCACAGCCGTCCCAGAGGCATACTTCTAGGTGTGTGTCATCATCCGCACTGACAAGGACGCCGACAGGGATTGTATAGAGAGTGATCAGTCTGAAAGCATACAGACATATTACTGTCCCACGGTACATGTAGACAAACACACGGCAGTGGTGTGATCATGGCAACGTAAGATTTACGGTGCACCATGACAACATGACATAGTCACGGGACGCCCCCACAGACAGTACACCCTTCAAGATAGTCGACCAGTGTGTACTCAGTAGGCATCCATCATGACGTTGAAAATGGACATCTGTTGCCTGGATGACCACTATGGCTATACAGGATGTCAACAGCCATGCACAGAGGGACATCACCGACACAAGGTGTCACTGGGCATGGCCACACACTTAGTAATACACGTCTGTTCGGACTGTACTGTGTGTCGATCTACACAACGGCATACTGGGCATGCTTAAACACTTAGCAGTTGCAAAGGGCCGTCTTGCATGCAGACGGAATCTCAACTCGCAAGGGCTCAGTTGGGACTGTCATGTGTGTCCATCTACACAACAGCGTACTGGGCATGCTCACACACTTAGCAGTTGCAAAGGGTCGTCTTGCATGCAGACGGAATCTCAACTCGCAAGGGCTCAGTTGGGACTGTCATGTGTGTCCTTCTACACAACAGCGTACTGGGCATGCTCACACACTTAGCAGTTGCAAAGGGCCATCTTACATGCAGACAGAATCTCAACTCGCAAGGGCTCAGTTGGGACTGTCATGTGTGTCCTTCTACACAACAGCGTACTGGACATGCTCACACACTTAGCAGTTGCAAAGGGCCGTCTTGCATGCAGACAGAATCTCAACTCGCAAGGGCTCAGTTAGGACTGTCTTGTGTGTCCTTCTACACAACAGCATACTGGGCATGCTCACACACTTAGCAGTTGCAAAGGGCCGTCTTGCATGCAGCCGGAGTCTAGACACGGAAGGGCACAGTAAGGTATAACTGTCCCCACACACAGGGCGGTCACACACATGCAGTGAGCAGTACACACTCAGCTGCCATCACAGCTGTCACAGGTGCAGATCCCAGACGTACACACCGCAGTCTACACTGTAGCCCTCGAGACATCACCATGTCGTTGCTGCAGCAGTACACAGCCATACATTACCACAACACCGTGTGACACATGACCAGTGGACTGTACAGAGGTCTACAGCAACTTTGCAGGGTACACATGTACTGACAGGGTTCCAACAGGTGTTACACATTGCAAGTATACCACTATACATGACCAGGTCAGCTCAAGACATACCAGGGGCCCCGGGTCTTACACAGCTGTGACAGATGAGTGTTGCTGTACACTAACGAACACACATGTTTGGATATGTCAAACATGTGATTGTAGTGGATGTGTGCATGGACCACACACACAACACATATGTACATAGCTAAGCCTTTGCTGTCTCCTGTGCAGAACCGTGGCCTAAGCAATCATACGCACGCAAATGGAAGGTGGGTCCATGTCTGTTGAATGCTCACAATATAGGAGGTAGCAATGTTGACGGATGACACATTCCCCTGTAGTAGTCGCCCATGACACCTATGATATCGTACCACAGTCCATGTGTCATGTATGTCAACACACATGTCCACCAATAGCAATGCATACAAACATGGCTACAGGAGACACATGTAGGACCAACGCACATGTACAATCTGTACTGTGCATGCAGCAACCATGCATGTGCAGTGGCCGATGTCCATAACACAGCTGTGCCTAACTACAACATGCAGCCGCAATGCAGCCCCATCATTGACACTTGTATATGGTGACATACAGACAGTACAGTACATCACGTATGGAGGGATCTGTGTACATAAAGTGATGATCCTCCTGTGTAGATGTATGTGTGCCGGGGATGGCTCACAGGTGTGTCACTCACCACCCTACCATTCCATGTGCAAACAGTACACTATGTCACTGTTACTTGATGGTGATGACTTAACGCATACACAGCGGTCAGATGTACCCAACTGTATGTCACATGACACCTGTATCACTGACATCCTTCCATGTGCACATAGCCACACAATTGCTAGACATAGTGTTGGTACACATACTGCGGACAGTACCGCTGCATGTCTATCAAACGGATCATCATATGGCAGGTGTATCATTCCCAGCACTGCCATGTGTGTCCGCTTGTGTGACCACACATGCCACACATGGTGGGGACTACATCCCAGATTTAACACATCCCTGTGCACCGTTGTAGAGATCTGTACATACTGCAGTGTGGAATGCATGAGGTCGGCAGGTGTGGTGCATCACACACATCGGCTATCCGTACACACATATCTTTCACCACAGTGTGTGTGTGTGTATGTATGTATGTATGGCTGTCTGGTGCTTGGTGTGAGGGTGTATGCTACCATACTGTGGAAACAGGATCACTAACCCCTCATGGTGATGCAGTCTACTACCCTGTTGATGCCATCGGTCCCAGCCATACTGGGTACCTGTGCATGTCCCTTCTCTGTGCCACTTTGTGTGGGTGCAAAGTACTGCAAGGGTGGTGACCACATAGGCAAGGGTCCACACATGAACACTATGGGGTGTGTTATAGTGCTGTAGACCCCATGAATGTGGCCATGTTCCTGTACTGTGACAGGGTTATTATTGCTACACAGTGTTGCCTCATGCTATCAGGTGGCCTCTAACGTCATCATTGGCCTGACCGCTGTTGCAACCCCTGCACCATGTCAACATACTGTAATGTTTCCCGGTATGTATGTCACATCTCTGTCCGCTGTAGCCTGTTCAACTGACCACATGCTTCAGGTGCAGTATATGTGCGGACATCTGTGTCATGTTCGGACATCTGTGTCATGTTCGACTGTCCAACAGTCAGGTTGAGGGTACGTTTAGCATGCTGATATTGCCATACATGCCTGTGAGTACTCCACAGTTACACATGGGGGACTGCAAACACTGCTACCTGTAGGCACATGCCAGTACCCATAGGAGGGAACCAGGGCATTACCAACATGCTGTTACTGTTGTAACCGAGACACATACTGTGCACATATCACAATGCATGCTGCACCTGGACTAAATGGTATGACTGGTGCATGTTGACAGTACACCACTGATGTCACATACACATCTCTCAGTATTCACACATGTCCAATGCAACATACACATCCCTCAATATGCATACACAAGTAATGTTAGATACACCTCTCACATCTCAGTATTCACATACGACCAATGCAACATACACATCCCGCAATATGCATACACAAGTAATGTTAGATACACCTCTCACTATTCTGTTCACCCTGTGCATCAGACCATATGAGCATATCCCTGCACTGATGGTGTGGATGACAGGGATGCAGCACAGGCTTCATCATATGCACAGGGTGATACTGTTTGCCAGGGGCATTGGCTGCTCCAATGGATGACATCATGAGTGCGGGTAAGGGCCAGTGATTTGAATGGACATGTCTGTTCCGTATGCATGTGGGTGTTGTGGAGCCCTACAGTTGTGTTTGCTGTGTGCGTGTATGTGTGCACACAGTTCTGTCATTTGTGAGGTCTACACAAGGGTATTATGGACAGCTCCAGATTGTTCAGACCAGGTTGTACAGCTCACTGTGACCGGACACAGCCACGTGCCCTGTGCCTGCCAGGGGTTGTACGGGCACTACCAGGCAGAGGTACAGAATGGCTACTGTCCGACGACACATGGCCACTGGAACCGTGTCCCCGCTGGGAACATCCAGGGCCACGTCCATGTGGCCTGCTGTGACCTGGTGTGGACATCGCAGCACCAGCTGCACTGCTACTGCTACCAGCACTATGGGAGTGGCCATGTGAGGTGGCACACTCATGTTGACCTGCACTAGGTGGTGTAGCTGGCCTACGTCCATGTGTCCTACACCTCACCCCTACCAGATGTTCCAGCACAGACAGCTCACGCTCACAGATTGCCATGCCACGGTCGAGGATTCTGACCATGTCACCCAATCGCCTGTACAGAACATCAGCAAGCTGCTGTTGAGCACCTGCCAATTCCTGGATGTTGTTGTTTAGGGTACTGATAGCAGCCCTCTGCAGCCTCTGCCCTTCTCTGTTCTGTCATTCGGCATGTGCCTGTGCCACCATTACAGTCTGGAACATGCGTCTGGTGATCCCAGCTGTTGCGCTATGTCCTGCAGGTGCATGTCTGCCAGAGGTCCTCCTATGAGCAGCACCAGCCACATGCAAATGTGGCACATCTGCAGTCAGTATACTGCCACCATGGTGTGGAGACACACCTTCTGTAGCCACCACATGCTCCTGTTCAACGCTAACAAATGCTAACTGTCCTTCCTCTATGGCCACTGTAGATGCGGTATGTGTTGGCAGCTGAACTGTGTGCGGGGAAGAGGGGGACATAGCTGGGATGCAACCATTGGCACAGATTCCGCCCCTGACACCCCTGCCTGTACCTCATGCATATGTTCATCACTGCTAGCATCTGTGGGGACACTATCAGATGGACTGCAGGAGGGTAACGCACCTACATCACCTGTGAATGCAAAGAAATACTCTACATTACAATAGACACACACACACACTGACACACACACACTGACACACACACACTGACACACTGACATGCACACACTGACACACACACACTGACACACACACACACTGACACACACACTGACACACTGACACACACACTGATACACCATGCATGTGAGATGACAGATGGCATGCAGCATGCTTGTGATACAGCTGACAGCATGCAGCTCAGACATCAATAGTGTTTGTAAGCATACCCCCTGGAATGCACACTACAGCAGGCAGGTGTCATATCATATCCATGCAATTCACACAATCATGGTAGTATGCATGCATCCCCGTGATACACCATGTGGACCAGAACAGGATAACAGTACACATGGCTGACGTGACCTTGACATGTACTCTGCTGACATGTTCATTAACATGCATGCATGCCTGACACAATGGTGTCATGACACATGTACAGCATCGTACTGGGTATCACATTGTGGTGTTGTCCATATGCCCTACAGATAGAATGCATGTTGAGCAAATGTGCATGGGCATGGTAGGGGACTGGGCCGTCTACATTGTTGTACAGTGTGATGTACAGACACTGCCATTGCATGACATCATGAGGCGTCTATATTGCTAAACAGTGCATGTTATGTACACATTGCATATCCAGAACTGCATGCATAACCATGACATACCTGTGGATTGTGACCTACGATGTTGAGGTTTATACACACCCAACCATGCTGTGTCATGTGACAGATCACTGGAGGACATACAGATGACACCCCTGCACGATGACTACAGAGTGTTAGCTGCCTGGCAGCCATGTCCACACATAGCGGACCTGTCACGTCACCATTTCACACATGACATTGATGTACCACACAGCACAGTTAACAGTGATGTCCTACGGCAGGAGGGAAAAGTACAGTTTCTGTGGCCTGGTGTCACTGTCAGTGGAATCTGTGAAGGTGACTACTGTCATGCTATGACACAGACATCATGTTCAACACATCTTATGAGGTACATGTCACTGACACCTCCACTAGCTGTGCACAGGCATTTATGATGTGCAGCGTACCACATCACCTGTACAATCAGTCTAGTAGGCTGTACTTGGACCATGTGTGGACAAAGTGGGACAGGGTGTATCCACATCCCGTCTTCTGTGTGGCTACGTGTCTCTGGCCATCCCCCATGGCCATGTGTGCACATGTGTTGGTCATGTATGTGATGGCCGTCTATCACACGTTTGTGTTGTCCCATATGAGATACACCCATAGATGTTGGTTATGTCACCATCCACAGGGCTATGCAGACAACAGGTGTATGTGTGGTATGTGGGGTATGGGTTATGGGAAATTGTGACAATATTGCAACCAAAACAGTACGTGTCTCAGACATGTCGGATGGAGCATCACAATGTGTGAAACCATTGCAGGGGCATATAACACAAGATGCCTGTGGTCTGCCCATATCACTGCTCACTGTGCGGTACTGGTTTGTGTACCACACATGTTGTTCCACTGTTTAGTACATATGCCTCCATTGTAGAACATCTCTACCGTTGTATGTACAGCTGGACACACATGTAGCAATGACAACTACTGTAGTTTCCTGTCTGTGTATCATTTCAGTTGTATATACTGCACATGAGTGGCCTGTGTGGATGATGGGTGATGCGACCTGTATTTCCATGTATTAACTGGCCACATGGCAAATAGATCTATGCTTTGACATGCCTGATATTGATGATAGACTCACCTGCAACTGACTCTTGTCTGTGCGGCATGCCAGAGGTACCTGTATAGGGTGACACAGCAGTATGAACATTATCCATGACTGTATGACAGCCAGAGGGTGCACAGTGCAGGTTAACACATTCGCCTGTACAATAGCATATAGTCAGCACATGTGTGCATACCATACCTCTCAACCTCTTAGAACAATAAATGTGGACAAAGCCTACTATGATGGGGGACATATAGGGACAACTGTGACATATTGCTCTTACTAACCTGGATATTTGATAGACCAATAGGTTTGCATGCACATGGGTTTGCAACAGAATGTGCAGTCATAAACACAACTGTATGTCATCATGTAATGACTCCATTCCTCAGCTATTTGCCAGAAAGGGACAGATATTAAGGGGAATACACCGACAATATGAGGCAGACATCTGGACAGCCTGCAAATACCCATACAGGTCAGAGGTATGGTGCATACACAGGGTAGCATAAAGCATGTGTGTTCACATACCTTGCATATGTTGTTACATTACATGATGTACACTGACACATGCACGTACGTGGGATATACTGGCCATATGTTCAGTACTGACTTACCAGGCAACTCCAGGCTCATTGGTTGGGAGACACCCACCTCCACGATGGTAGCTACTGTTTGTGGGGGCTGTTCTGAGGGTGTTCCCAGACTGGCTAGTAGCTCCTCTGTGTGTGTGAGTGGAGGCTGGGTTGGTGGACCATCACCCGTACCACCTTGTTCCCTGGCGATTGCAGTGGCACGCTGTTTTGCATGATGTATGAGGTCCGTGCAGTGTCTGAGCACCTGCTGGTAGGTGCGGTTGTGGCCGCCCACTTCGTTGACCCTCCTGTGAAGATTCTGCCACAGGTCATCCCGCTGCGGTGGATGCTGTGGCACGTGGCTAAATAACACCTCATAGTTCTCATGGAGGTACGGTATTATGACATCATCCTCCTGTCGGCTATATGCCGGTAGGCGTGTATGCGGCATTATCTGTAAGACATGATGAAGATGACAGGTCACATTTACAGACATGTACAGTGATACTGCTGCACATACATTCTAGTACATTTGCACAGTTATCTTTGCAAATCAACATGACACTAACACGACTGGCATGTATGTGTCCCACACATGTAACACCCGGTATGCATTGGATATCATCCCCATATATGTGTGTCACCTCATTAGTGTTCCTACTGCATGTGACGTCAGTCTCCATGTGGACATGTCTGTTTGCATGCACTGGTGTTCTTACCTATCTACCCATGCCTGATGTATCCAGGGTAATGCTGTTGACCTAGATGCTGTGGATATGTCACATATCAACACAGACACAACCTTACTGGACTTGGGCAGTGACAATGCACCAAGTACGCATGGAAACCTGTACATGCATCTGTTTTTCCATAGACATCTACACTGCACAGCTGTTCAACATCCTGCCACGGATCACCTGTGTTGCACATGTGATAGACATGGGACAATGGCTAGTCGGACGTCATTCACAGGTAAGGTTATTGGCTATGGCATGTACGGGCTGGGTTTCCTAGCTGTATCCAACACCCATTACGCCACCACGAGGGGCATCAGTGACACATTACTGATCCAGATAGATGATACTACATCTACCATATGGCCATCACACCATGTATGGCAGGGATGATATGTGCAGCTATGTGGACAGGGCTGCACAGTATGGCGGGAGTATGTCACAGGTATGGCACATGGATCTGTCCAGCATGTGGCCATCCTAGTCATAGGACGGTGGTTGTCCATGACGTATGTCTTTCAGATCAGGCTATGGACATGTTGCATGTCTAACAGCATAGTGTGGCATATGTCTGTATGCAAGGTGGATAGCATGCTGCATACTGGAGGTGGGTATTCTGGAGGCTGGTATCGGCCATCCACGCATGGGCCCTACCCCTGGAGGGTGATGTGTATTCCAATATTGGTCACACGGTTGCTGTGTATGCCTGTCCAATGATCTCCGTGCTCATGGATACCACCCTGTCATGTCATGGGTACCTCGGATGACTACCTAAAGGGCCAGGGAGATGTCTCCAGCTCAGGGAGGTGTACTACACTGCACCATCCCTAACACAGTGTCCATACTGTTGACCACAGCCTAGGCGTTTCTTAATGGGTACGGGGGTATTCCACTAGTGGTATCATTGCTGATATCATCCACCAGAATGTGCACATATGTCACACACATCACACCCACAGCACATTCTGTATGTTGTTCACAACACTGTGACAACAATTGCCCATAGGTCATGGCCATTCACATCATCACATACACAGATGGCTGACATTTGTCTGTGTGGTATGGGCTACAATGCGGATGGGGTACAACACATTAACCCTGGTTTACTGTAGCTGACACCATGTGATATGCACATGTCACTGTAGCACCTTTGGTAGTTGTGAGTCTGTCAACAGGCCAGTAGTAGAACACTCCTGTGACATACACAGGCATCTGTAGCCAAACATCCATACTGTCTTGTACATCTTGTACTGCTAACATCTACACTGATAATGGTTCATGGACCTGCAGACCATACCCGGCAGTGTTCTGATGTTGTGCTACCAATCATGACTGTTGTCGACACTTGTGGGTTGATAGTATACAACACCCTATCTGTAATGTATGGGCATGCTCAGCATTTGTTCAGAGCTTCTTGGCACGTTATGGGCTACTGCTTAGTTTAGCACCCATTTCACACCAGTCCTCACAGGTACACTGTCTGTCCATACATTTCCAGTTTGATAACTGTACAACAGCTGTTGTACACACATCACTCACATACCTCGTGAGACATGGTGGTTTCTATGGCCTGTCCACCTGCCATGTACCACTTATATACAGGCATGTCCAACTGGCACGTACCAGTGCTATTGCCTGTCACTATGATGACTATGTTGCACATGTGGCAATAGAGCTATTCTCATGTCCACAGTCAATGCACACATCCCAACATACAACAGTACAGCCTGTGGGGGATGCACATATGCAGCCCTGCTGGGGGTTATACTGTCTCCAACAATGACTGCACCTGACAGTCATGTGGGGTTGTGCAGCATTGGCAACGCACCCCACATATCACATGGTCCCACATGATCCCCACCACAGGCCACACATACGGAGACACCCTGTACAGTACCCCTCCATACTCTGTGTGGGCACCAATGACAGTCCACATCGCCAAACACAACCACACCAACCTATAGCCCACAGACACGTGTGCCCATCACATACAGCCAATAGGGTGTCATAACATACACAACACCTGTCTTAGGTGACTGTCAGTGGTCACACTGCTGTTCCACTCAGCAGGCTACACAAGGTGATGAGTTACATCCTGCTGTCCAGTAACTGGTTCTGCAACATAACCTATGCACACATGCCACAAGTCAGAAGGTACGATGTGACTCCCCTTCCATGTTTGTGTGACTGAAGTTGTCACTCAGGGCACAGACTACGTGTGCAGTGACATGCAATAGCCCACCAGTGTTTTCACCCTGATGGTGTGGTCCACGCCCTGGGAAGCATTTTGCGGTCATCCGGACCTGTTACCACTGTACTACGAACGACTGTGTCACTCCCAACAGTTGTCCATGCTTCTGCTGTCATTCCACAGGCATCTAGTATACATCCACTTTGACAGACCCAGCCAAACAACATGATGCTGTGGCACAGTTGACCTGCACCTGTCAGCCCTGGGAGTACGGATCACATGTTGGACTCTTGCTGCTTTTATACTGCCTGTCTTGCACAGTGCACACTAACAGTCACCACCAGAATGGGAACTGGCTAGCAAAGCATGTGGTCATGTCACACAATGCTTGACATCATCCTCTGTGACGCACACAGGCAAGGCACACCTGATACTGCACCACTGCAATATCTCTGCAGTGACTCTGACCTGCCTCTTGGCTCTGCGGAGCACACCTGCAATGACTGTGTATAGACAGACAGTACCTCTCAGGCACGTACCTGGACTGGCACACCCACAGCTGAGGTGTCCCCATATTCCACTATGTTGTACACACATCCTGGCTGGTTACTTCGCACAATGCATCACAGGTGCTCCACTCAGACTGATGTAGCAACCTCTGTTGTGAAAGCACTTACCTCTGTTCAGTTTTTTATTTTTGTACAATTAAACGCTATTGTGTGTCACCCTGGTGCACTGTTTTTTTTGTATTTACTCCCATTTTTTGCACCTTGGTCTTACCCGCAGCCATTTCTTTGTTTGTTTTGAGACTGACAGTAACCCATACTTAACTGTGATAGCCGCACATGTACTGACACATTAGGTGTACACTGTGCATGAGTCATAACCTCTGCTCAGCTGGTTCGACACATACACCACCTCCAAGACCAACAGTATCCTTGACATGGACACTACCAACATATGACTGCTGTTCCACACCTGCGGTTAACCCCTCATTGGTGGAATCCGAACTTCTGCTACCCACCCTTGTTAGCCACATACCGGTACCACACACTTCACGGCATACACAGTAGATGAGTACTACAACACCAACTACAGATGTCGTATGACAGCGGTAGTTGTTGTCGTGACACACGTGCAGGTGGACAATGCACATGCAAATGCTGAGACATACCCCAGTGCACTTCAATAGCACGTACACGACAATGTGGTTCATGCTATTCCACGCAGAGCCATGCTGGTACATACCAGAATACAGACAACACTCTGGGGGTGCAGTCCCACAGACATACTTTACAACAACAGGTGGGGGCTGTTACACAGTGGTGTACATTCCCATGGGCGGGGTGACACACTGGTCAGCCTCGGTAGGGCAACAGGATCCCACATCACATACACCATAACTAGCTACGTACACATTACTGCGACACATTCCGAGATGTACCATGAGGCATTATGGTGGTATGTCGGTAGTCGTATGCAATACCCACATCTGCTCACACATACAACTGTCCCTCTGGAACATGACAGTAACAGGTGATGTTGGCAACATGCTGTCTGATGGCTTCATTGCTAACATTACACCCTCTCACTCCCTGCAGGGCCAGATTCCTTGCAGGTACATTGCAGTGTACTTGCAGTCACACCTACACAGTACTGACCTGCACTTTATATGTCCTAGGACACAGGCCCCTTGTCACCCTGCAATATCCCAGACTGTGATGTCCACAGAACTCTGAACAGCATGTCTCCCCACTGGGTCACCATATTCAGTAATAGCCTTGTACCAGACATTGTGGCTCCTGACTGGCACACAGCGACAGTAACACTCCTCACAGGTGGCGCCACACTGCACAACTGGCACTATTGCCGTACACACCTTACTGGACTGTTATGCATGGCTATAGGGCACATCATCATGGACATCATTTGTCGAGTCTTTGTTGTGCTCCAGTCCTTTGATGCCAGCTGGGTTGGTCTTGTTGGGGCCACAGCATGCCTCCTACACCTGTTGAACACCTTTCCTACAGTTGCCAGAGTAGTTGATGATGACACAGGTATCCACACAGCCTGCATTGTCCTCTTGCCACCATTCACCACCGTTCTCCATTCTGGTATTGACTACATACACATCCACCTGCACATCACAACATATGTCTCCGGATGTTATGCAATATTGCTAATGGACGGGACACACACACTGATGGTGGCATACCATATCACATACTGCAATCCAGTTACACTTGGCTTACCACAGTCCTCAGTCATGGGGCCCTCATGTTCGGTATATGCTTCCCTGAGGTACAGGCTACCACCGAGGGGACTTCCCTGCCTAGCTTTACAGACCACTGCATACCCAGCACCGTTGTTGCTCCACCAGCTGATACAGACCCCATCCATATGGGTGTCACTGTGACAGATACCAATATGGACATCATGGCCTCTACCTGCATGACACTTGGTGTGAACGTCACCTTTGCAGTACACCATCTTCCCACTGGTTATCACATAGGTGTTACTCCCCTACATACATGTTGCATTGTACATGTTTGTAAGACACATGTATGTCACACACACTCCTGTGATTACCACATTGCCACTGTGGCGTGGATATCCTTCTACATGTTCACACATGCCTGTACTGGGTGTGTAGCTGGTACAGAGGCACCCATTGTACCTCTGAACACCGGACATATACACACATCCATGGGTACAACACCCCACATAGGGTGTACCTTACACAACAGCTTTACATAACCAAACATTAAAATGCCATGATGTTTATTGAGCTACAACTGTTAATGTATGCGGCTTATGTACAGACACCATGTCTGTACACATTTTCAGACTACATACTCAGGGGTGACGTCTGCTGCAAAGACAGGGCCCATGTCTGCAAATATGTTTATGGATATACTCCGCATACACGACTTACACAATAGCCACTATGACCATGATGCTCATGGATATGTGCACACACGCAACTGTGTGTGGCATGTGCTTGGGGGCTGCATTCCCAGACCAGACACTCACCATGCTTTGGGACATGATTCCTATGTACATCACACATGGACAGTCAGTAGCAGTGTTCATGTGATACCTTGCTTGCAGGATGGTGGACACATGTACGCCAGGGATCACTGCAGTGGCTGTACTGTGCAGTGATGCAGGTTACACATGGCTCTTCTGTTCACAGGACACTACCCTGATGAGGTGTCACTGGTGTGCACACTGTAGTTGTTGTTACACATTGACTTGCCAGACTGCATGGTACCCCACTATGAACCTGTGCAGCTATTACACATCCTTTGTGCATGGTTACTGGTATAGTCCTTCCAGTTAGATTGGCTGTCACGCTATTACAATGTCCTGTGACTATGGGCCATATGTATACTGTTATTGTACATGCCAATCATGTTCATGTTTGTCTGTCATATCTCTTCTGCTATTCTAGTATGGGAGTAATGTTTGCGTCCTTTGCAAATGCACAGAGTGGAGTAAATAGTTATTTCATCATAACTGTTTATACATATCTTAATTACATACTACTCACATCACTATATGATACCTTTGTTATGCAGCATATACCTGTTCTCCTGTGTAACATATCTGATGTATCAATCTACTGTACTATACATTACACATGTTTTACATGGTATCCCATAATTCAACCATTACTTGCACAGAGGATCCACCTTAGACATGGCATTGATGTTATATGCCCTTACACATGCGTACTGTTACAGTATATCTACATATACTATCCCTGCTATGGCATGTATTTATTGGACATACCCTGCCACTGATGGCGGGTCATATGACATTGTTCTGTTTAATGCCGTCATGTTACATCCCTTGTGGTGTCTGTGCTGTTTACCGTGTGGCCCACTGCTGGACGCACATCTTCTACAAGCATTAGTACGATCGGCGAGACATCACTACATAAATACCATTCCCCACTTTATGCATGGCGGACACTGTTAATTACTGCAAACCAGGCTATGCATACACTGACATTACGTAATACAGAACATACTATACATACGGTTAGTGTTATACATACCTTGATATCGTTCTGGTGTTTCGTCTCTATCTCGCTCTTCTGTATCACTCTTTCAACTGTTATACAGTATGAGCATACAGTTTGCATATCTGGCAAGTCATCCTTATATACGTCTATACCTGCAACATGTGGTTTACTGCCGCCAATTGGTGGTCCCGTGTGACTAATTACGTGCACTTCAGCTGTGCAGCTACTCCATTCACCAATTACATGGCAGCAGTGGGGTATAATTGAATTCTCCACCTGGGTGTTGGCCATTTGCCCTGCCTTCAGGGAGACGGCCTGCATTGTTTTTTGTTGTGTGCAATTGCAACTGCTTTGTGTAGAGCCAAGTCTATTTTGAGGTCATGTCCCCCATGGATTGTGTGTGACGGCTTGAGTATGTGGTTCTACCTGTGACTGTACCTGTCATCCCACCCATCTGATAAAGGACTATTGCAAACACCTGTAACAGAGCCGTTTGTTCCGTTATACGACGGATACAATTTTGCACGGCGCCTTTAAATGTCTCTCACAAGGTATGTCAATGGTTCAGTGGATGTAATTGACTAACTAGATGTTTGGGCTGTGGTTACGGTCTGTATTGCTATTGTTTACAGTGTGGGGGATGTAGGCGGGTGTACATAGCATATACGGTTTTGTGGGGCTTGCATTTCTACGTAGACCATATATATGTGTGTGGGCCCCTTCCCTAATTACATTGCTATCACTTAATAGACTTCTATTACGGGAATTTACTTTGGGCCGTTGTTAATTGTTTTCTATATGGTATGCAGGTGCGGTTGATACTTCCATACCTCCGGATGTATGGCGATATGTGCAGGGATATTTGTAAATGAACGCTATCCCGTGTATGTCTGCCCCAGATATTTGCAGTCATTGCAGTGGTGTTGATGTCAGACCCTCTGTCACATGGCTTGCCACCTTTTCATATAGCCATAGTTGGACACTTGCGGGTCACACAGTGGTGTTTACAGGCTGACATATGGCCACAGTCAGTACACAGGATAGCACATACTTTTATCCTCATTACATACCTATTGTTCTTGGTCCTTCACTACTTATTGGTTTGCATGTGACATTTCCATTTCTTACATACAGGCATGAGTATTTCCTGCAACTATTGCATATTATGCGGGACATACTAATGTCCTACACTCACGGACAGTTGCCCTTTCTAATGTTTCATGTCAGGACAGGACACACCTGCCCAGGGGGGGCTGTCCCTCCCAATGTGGGACAGGTGTTTACCGCATGCCTACGGATAGCTATACCCGCACCTACCGTAATCATCTACCTCTGAGTTGCCACCTACAGTCACACTATGCGGACACACACACACTTTAGTTACATGGGAACACACATGGCACCCTCAACACACACATACACAGGCTACATCACTCACAACCACAGTTGTACATGGTACCTACGTGGACCGCACCGCCGACAACGGTGACTACATGTCCTTACTATCATCCTATTGCTTGTGGTTCTACTGTTCCAGTACTGTGTTCTTTCTGTCTTTCATCCTCTTGGTTACGCGTGTTGGTGTGTGACACGTTCCATAGTTGGCGGTATCCTGTTTATTTGTACCTCAAAGGTGTTTAGAATGTCGTCGACCTATCTATATATTTGCAGATGCCAGTGACCCCTTGTATATCAACATATATCACACTATCGCCCTTTCTATCTGTATTATGTATGTGTAGATATATATAATATATATATATATATATATATATATATATATATATATATATATATATATATATATATATATATATATATATATATATATATATATATATATATATATATATATATATATATATATACACATATCTCGGACAGGGGTGGTGACAGGCATGCTACGCCTTTCATTGTGTGTTTGTCAGTGTATACTGTGTTTCCTGGACTCCGCACATTTGTGTCTGTACTTGTCACATTACACACCTGCCATAGGTTAAGATTACCTCCCATCCCACTTTGGGAGGGACAATCCCTCTTTGTGCAGTTGTGTCCTGCAAAATATTTGTGAACATAGCAACTGTCCTGCGGCTTTGGGACAAACATATTCCCTATAGTTTATGTCATAGTTGCATGACACACTTATTCTGTATCTGACCCACCTACATGTTACAGGACACGAAACACGTACCTGCGACCATTACTAGACTATAAGCTTTTTATCTATGCAAAACACTGTCATTCTGGTTTTCATCCTGGCCGGGTGTGTGTCGTCCTGCTGACATCTGGCGTATGTCCCACATTGGTCATTTGAACTGTGGCAACCCTACCATATGTACATCTTGCCTAGCAATAGTGTTGGGTGATTGTGTACATAACTGCCTGTTCCACTCCTGGCAGTGGTCATTTTACCCTTCAGAGCAGGCGCTATTTGTTCAGGGGTGACTAATGCTGGTGTCACCTGTTCTGTACATCATTGACCATGATCTGTGCAGTGGTCAGTGACACTTAGCCCTGTTCCTTGCATATCCGTATAGTTGTATTTAAACATCGCTTACCAGCTGTGGGCAACGCTTATTCCGGCTAATGTGTGCTACACATATTCTGATGACCTGCATCCGGAATGCATTACCCGTGCCGTCGGGATTATGTGACATCCCTTGCGGGACGTGGGATCGGGAACATGTACGACAGTCACTGCATGTACCACTTGGACATCTGGGGGTTGTACACGAATTATGTAAATTTGTATGTGCAGTACACTACAGCAGTTACTCCACGCTACACACACATGGAAGACTCCGTTAGTTTACAACTTGATGAGTCCAGTTAATGGTATGTCCATGTGATGTTTACTGGCTGTACTCCAGCACTGGTTGTGTATATCACAATTAGGTACACCCGATTATTTGCTACACCTTCATACTACCGTGGATGCAGCATGCCGGGGTGACTAATGCCTGTCATGGGTACATCCCCTGCCTTGACACTACATCCATGATTACATTTTGTGGAGCCCCTCAGTAATGTGGCGGGTAATCCATGATGACTGTGTGTAGGACAGTGCTTACACACATGTGCTCCCGCGATTGCCTCTGCTCCAGTACGCGACAGTTGCTTACTCGATGTTGTGGCGACGGGTGTCACTGTTTGCCCCATTTGGTGTTTTGCCTCTGACAATCGGGCATGTACCTACCGATGTACCTGGGAACCTATACACACAGCACTGACAGATGCTGATGGGTGCATCTACTGTTCAGGTGTTGACAGTTCCGTGTACCCATGGCTGTTGCCTGTACAATGTTTGAGGGCTGCCTATGCAGGATTCCACAGTGGGCCACCTATACATCACAATTTACAGGTAGTCATGTTTGAGTGCCATCCATGTTACTGTGTGCAGGTGGGGAGGGGTGACATTCCGTGGGAGCCTACACTGTCAAGGTATGTGCTATACGTTCTCTCTTTGCCAAGGTGTAGACATATTGGGCATGCCTCCGTCTGACTAATGGGGCTGGCACAGTGTGTCTGTGGTCTGGATCCCTCTGTGCCTGCGTTGGCCTTGGCACTTGCGGTGGGCTGTGAGGCCCTCCCCCATTATGACCCTGCTGCAGCTGTTTCCGCAGGATCATATTATGTAGCATGGCACATACTATGAAGATATGGGCACATGTGCCTGGAGAGTACTGCAAGGCTCCACCAGATGTGTCCAAGCACCGGAACCGTGATTTCAGCATCCTGAACACACGCTGTATGATGATTCTGGTTTGTGCGTGTGCCTCATTATGGCATTCTTGCATTGGTGTGTGTGCATTTCTGATGGGGGTCATCATCCATGGCTCCAGTGCATAGCCAGCATCCCCCACAAGGTGACCTTGTGGGATGTCCCCCCTGGCAAATACCTGATACAGATGTGAGGCATGCCAGATATGGGAGTTGTGGTAGCTTCCAGGGTTGCCAGCACACACATCCATGATAATGCCCTGGGCATTGCACACGACCTGGCAGTTGATGGAGTGGAATCCCTTGCGGTTTATGTAGCACCTACCATACTCACAGGTGGTGACTTAATTTGTATATGCATGCAGTCTATTGCACCCAGTACCTCCGGGTAGTTTGCCACACGGTGGAAGTGATGCATATTGCTGGCCAACACCTCCTGAGTTCGGGGGAAGTGTATATGCTCATTGGCATGTGGTAACATGGCATCCAGGAACTGGTGTAGTACCCTGGATGCCGATGCCTGTGAGATCCCCATTATATCTCCAGTTGGCCTTTAAAAGGTACCTGTGGCTAGTATTCGCAAGCTTACACATACATTCGTGTCCACTGGGATGGGTTCCCCTCTGTTGTTTCTGGTTCTCAGGCGTGGCTGGCACAGCTCTACTATTTGCTGTAAGATGTCCCTGTCCACCCTGTAACACTCTACTATCTCCAGATCATGTAGCCCCTGGTAGGTTACCCTTGGTCTGAACACTCTTCTCCTCCTCCGAGGCCTATGGTGGTTGTCAGCATCATCCTCCACAACATCATCGGTCTGTAACACATGCTGATGAATCACAGCTATGGCAGCTCCCAACATGTACATTTTAAAAGTTCCCCATCTGTTTACACCTATGGTGCGGTGTTTGGGAATACACAGGTGTGTGTTGGGTGCTTTCACACTTTATACTGTTTTGTTGTGAACACTGATGATGTCATAGGATGTGTATGTACGATCATGGCTACAGGGTATCTTCTGTGTTTTATTAACGAAACCGCTATTGTGCTGCCTTTGGTGTTGCATTACATTTGGATGCCGTGAATTACCTCCTGCTCTTCTGTTTACATTTGTGCACGTTACACCTACCATTTGCTGGCATGCATCCAGCTGCTTGCTTTCATTTGTACTTTCCTAGACCTGGCTTATCTTGCGTAACATGTGCTAATGCCGATCTACTGTGGGTTTGCTTTGCTCTGCTATGACAGTTCTCCTATCTTTGCATTCCAGGTCCTCCACACCTTTCTTTGCAGTCCTATGCCTCCCCTATCCTGTTTTGCAGGTTTCTGCATGCAGTCTTGTCTACTGCCGTCAATTAGCCGCCGTGTGTTGATTGGTGTTAATTGCTCATTAGTACGCCAATTACCCTGCTTCGGCATTTCCTTCTTTTCTTCCCCTGACCTTCCTGTTTGTGCTATTGTTTGCGGCGCGTGCATCCGCTTACCGGGTTTCGGGCACGAGTTCATCCCCGTACACACGCACTTTCGGGCACCATGTGTGCTCTCAGCTGAACGGTTCTATACCCTCCTCCCCACCCCTGTCCTTCAGCTTTGCTTAGCAATGGGCAGGCCAGATTTGCATTGCTCCAATGTGCTTACTGATATGGTGGCACACCCCTCTGCTGATGTTATGTATCACCTTTGATACACTCCTCGGTGTTATAGCGCTGCGCCATCAGGTACATCCTTAATCCGGTGGGACGTTTGCGATTCAGTATTACCTGCCTCATTTGCATGGCATTGACTACTAATTCATAGTTACAGTGCTGAACACTGTCGCGGGCCCCTGGCAACCCTTGCGCCTTGCTTGTGGTGTGCCATGCCTACCATTGCATATTATGGTGCAATCCTAATTTGTCTTTCATTGCGATTTTCTGCCATTTTTATATATTTCCTTTGTATTCCTGTTTGCACACACATGCCCTGTGGTTGTACTATGCGTTACTGTGGACATGACATTAAATGTTGTTTTTTTAGGTGTTGTGCATCTTTTCTTGTGCCATTGGCTGTGTATTTGGCCATTGGCATATGTTAACTTTGTAATACATGCGTGTAGTCCGCTTCCATAACTCCGATATTCTGTTTGGGAAAATGTAAACTGTGTTTTTTGGTTTATATTTCCATGGGCTTGCACTACACCTGCACCACTTCGTGAATCGCTGTATGCCTTCATTAGCATGGTGCGACACTGCGCATGGGGTGATTTGCATACCTATGCCGAGGGCTGTGTAGCTCTGGCGTATGCCGGTAGTGCACGTGGGATTGGTTCGTACCTGAATCGATCGGCGGACATATTTGGCGTTATGCTGCCTACGCTACACCTGCGCCTGGCACAAGCTTCATGAATCTGGGGGATAGTCTTACATGATTTCTATAAGGAATTATTGCCCTTTTAGAGTACCATATGAATGAAGTTAACTTTTTTTTCTTTTTCTTTAAAAGCTTTTGTCGGGTATTAAAGTTATTTAATGTTTATATATATATATATATATATATATATATATATATATATATATATATTATACTATAACCATTTTAATAAGTTATGTAAAAATTTAATTCCATTTTTAATAAGAAGTAACACGTTCTCAATTATTTTTTCAAAATTATTCTTAATCATCTTATTCACATTTTGATATATTTTGGTTCATAAATATTTTAGTTCTTTTCCTTCCAGACATAGCTTGTGGTTTTAGTCTAGGGGATCCAGGGTCTATGTTAAATCATCGAATGCTTAAAAAGCGAATGATGATTTATCAAGCCCATGTAAGCGAAAGCTTACAACCTCGAATGCTTAGAACAGCAATTTTTTTTCCAAGGGGAAAAAAATCGCTGTTCCACAAAAAAAAAAAAAATTAAACATTACATAAAGTGGGGGGCTTCTCCCCTCTCACCCCTCTGATGTAGGGGCTGTGGCCCCCACATCCCCCTATTTAAATATATCAAATCTGAGATCACACTACAGTCACGGAAATGGCAAAGTAATGAAAGTGGCCAAGCAATTTCATTCCCAGGGAAATAATTTGCTGATATGCCATTTTGTGCTTTCAAGTTTGATCATGATGTATTTGAAAGAATGCGTCTTCAATCATTTAATAGGAACCCGGGGATCCAGTATCTGTCAACCTAGGAAGACATTGATTGACAGGCTACATGGTTTTGCCAGAGATGGTCTGCACCTGTCTCCTCCAGGCTTTTGGATAGTATCAAGGCTGCTTGCCTCCCTCATAGTGCCTTTTTTAGGCAATGTCAAAACAAAAAAATCTGATGTAACAAAATCCAGTTGAGAAAACCTCAAGGTTCTGCTGCTTAATGCTAGGAGTCTAAACATGAAACTGCACTCCCTGGAAGCACTCCTGACTTTGGAAGATGCTGACATATGTGCAGTTAATGAGACATGGTTGAAGGCCATGGAGGGCACCCAGGCCTTGTAAGGCTACAATGCCTTTCACATGTTCAGACCTCAAAATGAAACTGAAAGAACCAAAGGTGAAGATATATTCATCTTTATTAAAGCCAAGTACACATTGAGACTGGTCAGAAAATACGACTCTCTCAAATTACTCCATGTCCAATTAACTATAGGCAAAATACCATACCACATCATTGTTAGCTATAGGTCCCCCACCATGAACCTAGAAAAGTACACCAACTACCTGGACTTACTGTGTAAGTGCATGCAGACACACACTCATAAACCAAACATCTAGGGCTAACACATACACACACACATTACATCAACATTGACCCATGCTGTACTGTTGTCCCTCACACACACACACACACACACACACACACACACACACACACACACACACACACACACACACACACACACACACACACACACACATACATGTCGATTGTATGGGTCATTGTCGGGCTCTGGCAAACCAACAACGCACTCTGTGCATATGATGAAACTGTACCACCTGCTGTCATCTGTAACATTGATGCAGGAACAGGCTAACATGGTGCTGATGCACAGGGTGACTTTATAGCAGTGTAGCAATGTTAGCATGTTGTCAACAGTAAAGTGTAATGATATCCCTGTAGGTATATCTGAGCAGGCATGATGCATTAAAGCTATGATTATCAATATAGTATTGCTTACACCAGTGTTAATTCCAAAAATGTATTGTCCACCCATGTGCCACTTGGCTGATGTGTGTAGTTCTGGCAGCATGTGTTGGTGAGTGGACAGTACATGTGTGATGTGTGCAGTACAGATTTGCAGGTGTACATTTGTGAACATGGTGGAGGTGCACTGTCTGCATGTACGTGCATAGTGGACACATGGGAAGGGTGACATGCCCTGTATTACACAGTGTTAACACTTCATAGTTTCTATTGGTGGCCATTATGCATTTTACTACACATATGTTTTAACTTGGGTACACATGTGTGTATGACATGGTTTGACACTATGCTCTGGGTGATACTGTTACTATCTGTCATTGGTTTTCATTCTGGTAGTATACACAACCTCAACAGCCTGACTATAACCAATCGTTAGATGATTTCTTGACAACCATTACACAGATGTAGGAAACTCAGTAGCATTTGGATCCTTCCGGTACTATACTATACCAGTAACCAGTGGTATTGACCGCCACCCATTCCTGGGACCACTCCTGTTTGGCATGTAGCCCTCTTAGGTACAAGCAAACACAGTAGGGATATGTCAGTCCACATCTGGAAATGCATACAGTGGCCTACAATGCATTCTCCGGATGAGACACATATCCTCCACAAGGGTATCATACAGACAGATACCTGTTGTCCAACCCATGCTGTAAAGCTATAAGCCAACTATAGCATAGTCATCCACATTTACTAAACATAGTATCCCAACAGTACCACATAGGTAGTAGCCCCCAACATGTAGAACGGGTACCGACGTGTACATACAGCCAAGTGTTATGTCATCTGTCCTTTGGTATTCACATTTCCAAAGGTATTCTGAAGTCCCTCTGTGTATCACATAAGCAATAAGGGGTCTGTATGCATATCCACAAAGTTGTTGTACACCTGTAATGAATGTCCATTTTTGACAGACTTTGTTGTGTTTGAACATGTCTGAAATATACCCCAGGCATGAACCCTTACTCACACTATTCTATAAAAACTGTCATGGATGTGTGTGACACAGATGACCTAGGCCACAGATCACTACAGTGGCTGGTCTTGTCACAAACATACATATGTGACCTAAGGTCTGAGAAGCAGCAGCACAATCTGTCAAAGGTAACAGATGTATTCATGTGGAAAGCAGGCTTCACACCTATGAACTAATTGAGGTCATGTGTACATATATGTATTTGCCACTCAGATACCTGAAGTGTGCAATGCCGGGTGCGGTAGCGCGTGCCTGTAGTCCCAGCCCTGTGGGAGGCAGAGGTTGTTGGATCGATTGAGTTCCAGAGGACTGTGAGTTGGGCAGGCCTTATAGGTAGTATAGGTAGTATAGGTAGTACATACTGTTGTTTTACTGATATGGAATACAGTAGTAAAAGCAAAACCCACAACACATTCACCAAATGTGTCACACACACACTCAGCAATTGCAAGATTCAAACACCTACCTAACTATGTTATGATGCTAGGGAAGTACGCATTAACATGATGCGCTATATGCTTTATTGGGAGTGTTCATTTCCACTGCTATATTTGTGGGATGCTGACATCAGGCTTGCCAAAGAGGTATATACCTCTTTTAAGGTGTTTTCCTAGTCTCCAAAAAGGGCACTCCTCTCAAAGGAAATCACACACAAACATGCATCCCCCTGACACCTACTCAACAATTGCAGGCTTCAAACCCCTACCTAACTATGTTATGATACTAGAGAGATACTCATTAACATGACCTGCTACATAATTTACTGGGAGTTTTCATTTCCACTGCTATATTTGTGGGATGCTGACATCATCAGACTTGCCAAAGAGGTATATACCTATTTTAAGGTGTTTTCCTAGTCTCCAAAAGGGCACTCTTCTCAAAGGAAATCACACACAAACATCTACCCCCACACACTCAGCAATTGCAGGATTCAAACCCCTACCTAACTATGTTATAATACAAGAGAGATACGCATTAACACGACACACTATATGCTTTACTGGGAGTTTTCATTTCCACTGCTATATTTGTGGGATGCTGACATCATCAGACTTGCCAAAGAGGAATATACCACTTTTAAGGTGTTTTTCTAGTCTCCAAAAAGGGCACTTCTCTCAAAGGAAGTCACACACACTGAGCAATTGCAGGATTCAAACCCCTACCTAACTATGTTATAATACTAGAAAAATACACATTAACATGACGCGCTATATGCTTTACTGGGTATTTTTATTTATCCTGTTATATTTGTAGGATGCTGACATCATCAGACTAGACATGGTAATGTGTGTGCACTTTGTTTTATGCAATCCCAGGACTGAGTCATGGGGGACAGCAGGTGTTACCAGCTTGAACAGGACTCCACAATTCTTAGCTTGTGTGATCTATCTGTGGCCCAGTTGCCAATCCATCATATGACAATACATATTTATGTACAGGTTGTTGATTTTGTGGATATGACATGTGTCTGGGATGTTGGAAAAGGGCTATTCAAAGTCTATGTGGGACGTGTGTAGCTCATTTCAGTGATGTATGTCCTGGGTGGTTGCTTTGAAAACAGTCTAGCAGGTTTGGAAACCATGATCTGCCCATGACCAAACCAAATTTGGTAGGGTTGTGTGTTTGTAGGCTTCCAATAGCTCTGTTTATGACTTAAATCATGATGGACTCCATCACCTTGCAGATCAGACTTCATAGGCTTATAAGACTATAGTTCCCATGGTCTGTTGTGCACCTACACTTGTGGAGTGTGCCATATGTTGCTGTAACCCATTCAACAGTTTCATATCCTGTAGAGAGGGTGAGGCTCAACAGACTGTTCAGGTGCAGGGTCTGTTTGTTCTGCAGTTCAGTTATGACACATATAGGGAAACAATGTAATCCAATTGATGCCATGTTTTCAGCTTTGGAAGGAGCTGTTTACCCATTCTACATGTGATATCTCCTGGTATGATGCTAGGGCCTTTTGTCAGTGGGAGGTGGGTATGAATGTATGGGCCTGTCTGACAGGATGTTGGCATTGTCAGTCATTTACAGTTGGCCCTGACTCAGGACATATATGAGTGTACATTGCTATGTATGAAATAGCTGAAGGAAGTGTCATGGTTCTGTCTGGACTCCTTCGCAGATAATCTTTCCATAACCTGGATTGGATAATGTTTGGAGTGCACATTGTTTATTGATGATACTGATTGCAGGTTTTTTATCTTCTTTGCTTCCCCACTTTCTATGAACAACCTAAGTATCTGTAGTACATATTTGATTATGACAGGGTTCCAATATATTATATATGTGTCTGTTGTCATATAACTGTGTGCACAAGGCAGGATTGGTGAATAGTGAGAAGTTCCTGGGTTAACACATGTAACTGCCAGATATGTGTGGCCCACTGCTGTACTCAGACATGGCCTAAGTGTGTGAGCATGCCCAGTTTGGCCTTTCAGTATTTTGTTACCTGACATTTGCCACATTTATTCAAGTGTGTGAGCATGCCCAGTGTGACCTTTCAGTATGTTGCTGTCTGAAGTCCACTACATTTGTTGACGTCTGTGATCACGCCCAATATTAACATTTATACTACATATGTGTTGAAAATCAAGTTGTATTTTTACTGCAGGGCTCACCTTTGTGTCATAACTCGACAGGGAATATGCAGTGCCTGCAGGGTTTCCATGAAACACTTTGCATAGACTTATCAACATTTCTTCATACAGGCTGACTAGTGTAATACTGTCGCGGTTTAGTGGTTCAGTACTGTGACTATAGTGTACAGTATCCTGGGTTCAAGGACTGTCACTGCTTTATATTTTCATACTGGGCAGACCAGACTGCTTAAGGAACAGTAAATCAAATATGAGCATGTTTACCTGCTTTTGCTCAACTATGCCCAACTTTGACCGAACTTGCCCAACATTGCTCAACATTAACCAACATTGCTGAACATTGCCCAATATTGCTCAACATTGCCCAAAGTTGTGCTAGTTAGTGTGTGCAATTTTGTTTACATATACTAAATAGTGGTAAAAGCTGTTTAGCACTGCTTTATATTGCTTAAAACATGGCAATCATGCCTCAGGTGGTGCTGCAGGGCTGCCTATGTCGGATGCACATACTACACTCCCTATACATGTTTGAAAACAGGTAGTGTCAAGTTAGGCATCCCTTTTACTATATGTGCGAGTCAGAGAGAGGTATCATTTCCAGGGTTCCTACTGAGCCAGTGTATGTGCTATGCATTGCCTCTTTGCCAAGGCCAAAGCATACTGGGCATGCCTCCTTCTGCCTACTGGGGCAGGCTCAGGTTGTTCCTCCTCTGAGTCATCCTCTGCCTGTGATGGCCTTGGCAATGGTGGGGGGCTGTTTGGCCCGGGCCTATGCTGCTCCTACTGCAGCTGTTTTTGCAGGATCATATTATGTAGCATAGCACATACCATGACAATTTGGGTACATGTAGTTGGTGAGTACTGCAAGGCTCCACCAGATGTGTCCAGGCACCAGAACCATGACTTGAGCAACCCAAACACATGCTTGATTACATTTTGTATTTGTGCGTGTGCCTCATTATGGCGTTCCTGTTCAGGTGTGTGTGTGTATTTCTGATGGGTGTCATCATCCACGACTCCAGTGCATATCCAGCATCCCCCACTAGGTGGCCATGAGGGATGTCCCCATTGGCAAATGTCTGGTACAGCTGTGTCAGATGCCAGATATGGGAATCATGGTAGCTTCCAGGGCAGCCAGCACACACATTCAGTATTATGCCCTGGGCATCACACATGACCTGGCAGTTGATGGAGGGGAAGCCCTTGCGGTTAAAGTAGGCCCTACCTCGCTCACCGGCTGGTGCTTTGGTGCATATGTGCGTGCAGTCTATGGCACCCACTACCTCAGGGTATTCCACTATTTGCTGAAAAAGACGCATATTTCTGGCCAATACCTCATGGGAATTGGGGAAATATACATGATCACCGACATGTGCTGACATGGCATTCAGGAACTGGTGCAGTACCCTGGATGCTGATGCCTGTGAAATCCCCATCATATCACCAGTTGGTCTCTGGAAGGTACCTGTTGCTAGTATTCTTAGGCCAACACATACCTTGGTTTCCACTGGGATGGGTTCCCCTCTGTTGGTTCTGTGTGTGAGGCGTGGCCTTCACAGCTCAACAATTGCTGCATGAGGTCTCTGTCCACTCTATAGCGCTCCACTATCTCCAGCTCATGTAGCCCCTGGTAGGTTACCCTGGGCCTGTAAACTCTTCTCCATCTCCTTACTGTGGGTTGCTCAGCAGCATTTGCATTGTTACCACCCTTAGCATGTTGCATATGTCGCCTTATAACAGCAATGGCAGCCCCTAACATTTCTTTGTTTCAGTAAAGCTTTTTAAGTTTTCACTTCTCTTAGTTTACTGCAGTGTTGCAGTGTCTCTGAGGAAAACATGGTGGAAAGTTGTTTGCAGAGTTTTAAGTGCTGGGGTGGGCTGGCCTAGTGTACTGCCTGTGTAATTGCCTGATTCTGATTGTTTTCACCTGCTAGCTCGGCTAGTTCTCCTTGGTTAACTTCCTACTATTTGTTGTGCTTCCTTTTCCCTAGCGCCGCGCAAACAAATGCACACCAGCTCACACGTGCGCACACATGCTTACACGGCCTAACACTTGCTGACTCCTGCTTGTACTCGTTCACTCAGGCGCAAACGCGCTTACACAGATTTCAACAGCCTTACACATACTTACTCCGGCTTAAACACGCGCACAGAGGCACAAATGCATGCACACAGTCTTACTCTGATTTACACACGCGCACCCACGCGCAAACACGTTGCAGGCACTTCAACAAGAAACTTTAGTGTTATCCACGGCATACACCTTCAATTTCTTGACTTTAGCTAGGATACCTGTTGACACACCTCTTCCAGTGATGAGTAACTGACAGCAAACATATGCCACTCTGCTCCAATGAGCTTACATTCTTTCATACATACCGCCCTCATGATATCACCTATCTTCTACTCTGATACTCCCCTTATCCTACTCTTACACTCCACAGACTTTGCTCATTTGCCATGTAAAATTGGGATTCACTATCCTTACCCTCATTTGCATACGATTGCCTACTAATGCTTGGTTACATCTCTTAGACTGAGCTTCCCCCCTTAGCAACCTCTACTCAGTAGCCATGCTGTCTACAGCCTGCCATTGACTTGCATGGCAGTTGAATATTTTGAATAAAATCCCTATTTGTGGCTTTTATTTTTTTTCATGGTTTTAAAGCGCAGCAGTTTTGCGCGGCACTGCGCTATGCTTAAACTTCGGAGATCGAGGTAAAAACAAAATTTTTTTTTATTTTGCAACGGGAAAAATTGCCAATGGCCGTATATTTGGCCATTGGTATGCTTCCTCAACTGGATGCATCCTTTATTTGGAGCTGTCACGGCTCCGTTTTGCCATTTGCAGAATGGTACTCAGTTGACAACGGAGTACATTTCTGCAAATAACACTACTCTTACTCGGACCGGTTAGGGTCTCCTGGATAGCAAATTTACCTCATTTGCATAACTTTCGGCAGTAAATTAGGTAATTTGCATAACCTAGCCCTGCCCGTGTAAGAGTCGTTTTAGGAGCTCTCTTGCACGCCCCTGCCTGCTGTTCCTGGATCGCTCGGCAGACATGTTGGCTGCATGGAGTCTTACTCTACTCTTAGACTCCATGCAAGCTTTCGTGAATCCAGCCCTTTATCTTTTAATCTTGTAGCTAAGATGGGAGTAAATATATAATAGTCTACATTTAGTAATGAAATAGGTCTATATGAGGAAAATAACTTATTATCCTTTCCTTGCTTAAGTATAGGTGTGATTACAGAAAATTTCCATGAGGGAGGAATTATTTTGTCACACTGAATTATCCTGAAAATGTCATTTAGTCATTTTAAAATATGTAATAGAAGCAGACTATATAATTCCATACTTAAACCACTTAACCCTGGAGTTTTACCATTTTTCCCTTTTTTAAAAGCATCTTTAACTTCTTTTAAGGTAATATGCTTATTTAACAGGTATATTCATTGGTCATTAAGTTTATTAGTAACATTTTGCTTTAAATACTTGCCAATTGTGTAATCATCAGGATTATCATTTTTATCTTAAAATCTTCATGGAATTTTTGAAAATATTAAGCATTCCTCTATGCTGGAAGTAAGCTTATTAATGTGAGGATTTCAGATATTATTGATTTGTGCCTTTTTGCTAACCATCTTACTTCTATTAGCTATTCTATGTAGATTTTTTTAAGTCATCACATAACTGTTCAATTTTATTTTTTCTAAAGCTATCTCCACTTTATAAACACTGTGCAAATGCTCACAATGAAGCAACCAAGCAAATTCTCAGAGTCTTCAAGTTCCTTGTACATAAAATTTATTGTAGAAAAACAATGAAATGGTAAGTGCTTTTGCTAATAAGCTTCCTCAGACCATATAACACTAAATAAAAAAACACTCCATTTATAAAAATTCAAAAATCAACATCCAATCACATAAGCACACCAATCAAGTCAAACATCCTGATAGGGGAGATAGGGTCAATGCTACACTTCGTGAGAGGTTCTCCCAATATCTAACGTGAGGCAGAAGTCTACTATGGCAGTTTGAGACCAGCCCAACGGATGACGACATTGGCGATGCGGCCGGAGAGTCTGAGCAGTTACAACATAGCATGGAGGAGCTGGAGCAAGACTTTTTGAAACTTAAGAAACTGCAGGCTCAGCGGCATCACTTCGAACTTTGCTTGGAGAAAAAAATTGTTCCACGTGGTTTACACATATTTAACATGCCTACACAAGGCTCGCAATTTCCGTAGCTGCTTGCTCACTGGCAGCAGCTCAACCTGGAGGTAAGTGCAAAGTACATGCATTTATTAATAGACTTCTTCGGACCTGAGGAAAACAGGCTGAGGGATGTCGTGAAAGAGAGACAGGAATGCATCTTTAATAAGTATGCAACAAAGACTGTGAATCCTCTGTTTGAAAATTTGTTGGATGGGATAGCCATTTTTGAATGGAAATTATTGCAATAGAAGAAGATAAAAATTTTAAGGGACATTAATGATTTTAAATCAGACCAAGTCTTTATGTGGCCACAATCTGGACAGAATGGTGAAAGACTCTATAACTCAAATGTTGATGCCATACCTGACAATAATTTGGTGGTTAGAAAAGTTGCTTCGTCTGGAAATATTGTTTCCAAAAATAATGACAGTATTAGTGTGAACTCTGTTACTAATGTAAATTTTGTCAGTGGTACCATTAATGTGAATTGTGATAGGAATGTTGTGAATTGTGCTGGGAATGTTGACAACACAACAGGCATTAGTGTGGTGAGTCCCAGTGATACTGGGATATCACCCCTGTCTGGGGATATGGAAGGGACATGCACCGGTGAGGCTTTACGTGCATCTCAACAGCATGAAGGGAATCTTTACCCTAATGTGGTCATTAAGAAAACCTCTAATAATGTTATTGAGTGTGAAAGAGTTGTTAGACCAAAAGTAAATGCCACTAATGCTAGGAGTAATGATAATTCCCAGAGTGCTATGGCTAATAGTGTTGTAGGTGGTCTTCCTTTTCCATTACCAGTCAGGACAGACAAGGGAGGGAGATGAATGAGATCTATGATTCGAGGGTGCCAGAAGCGCAAATTTTCAGGGGAATACAATCTGAATCAGACCCTAAAAAAGATGTGGGGGAAAGCAGTGAGTCATTAATTCTGAATATCTCCTCTTATAGGTTATCATCAGAGGAGAATGATGTTTTATGTAGGGGGTTGAATTTTATCTCCACAGGCAGGAGCAGGATGTCTGACACTGTTTTAGACCTTAAGGTCTTTTGTAGGAATGTCATGCTACAACTACAATATGGGGAATCTACAAGGCAGGATGGCCCTATTGACACTGGACCACATCTCCCCACTTTTAAGAAGTTGAGTAATTTTGTTCCTGTCAATCATCCCTTAGTGGATGTCTATATGAAGCTTACAGAGGAAGCAATCTATAAATTTTATGATAGTAAGGGAAGTGAAGTCAATAGGAGGTTTAAGTATAATTTGAGTTATAATGAGAGAACAGCATTGAGGAATCTTCAGGATAATGTATTGATAATGATAAGGCCAGCAGATAAGGGTGGCCTCATTGTTGTCATGGACAAAACACATTATTTGCAGTCTATGAAAATATTGTTAGATGATGAGAAGTATTATAGTAAGATTACTGTCACCGAAGTTCATAGGATTATTCATTCAATCTCTGATATTTTGTATGATGTTTTCATGGGAGGTCTTATTACAGAGGATACCTATAACTATCTTAGTGTGGTTAATCCCTTGATACCACTAATACAAGGACTGCCGAAAGTGCATAAGGATCCACTTTATCCACCAATGAGACCCATAGTGTCGGGTGGAGGATGGATCACGGAACCTCTATCAGTGTATGTTGACAAACATCTAAGACCAGTTATTAGTAAGAATAAGGTGGTTCTTAGAGACTCCAAGCAATTCCTTATAGATTTTTATGAATGTACTAGGGAGATCCACGACCTGGAAAGGGTGGTTTTTGTTACATTAGATGTACAATTTCTCTTTACAGTTATTCCCAATGATTTGGGTGTACAATATGTACAAGAATATCTTATGGCCAATAGTGGATTTACTTTGGTGCAGATATATCTTATGTGCCATTTTTTGGAAGTAATTTTAGAGAATAATCTCTTCACTTTTAATGGTGAAAGTTGCATTCAAAGACATGGCATAGCTATGGGCACTTCATGTGGCAATAGTTATGCCAATATGTTTTTGGCACATTGGGAAAACACAGTACTTTTTGGTAAGGAGGAATTTAAGACACATTATATTTTATTGACATTTTGTCGATGACCTGTTCCTATTATGGAAAGGAAGTCAAGATGAGCTTTGTGAATTTCATCGGATGATGAATGAACTTACTGACTGCCTAAAATTCACCATCAGTTGGTACTATACACGAAGAGAGTACTTGGATCTTTATGTGGAGAAATTAGACAATTGCCTTATTAACACCGGGATTTTTCGTAAGGCATGTTATAGGAACTCCCTTTTAGCTAGATCTATCATGCATCCGGGTTACATCTTCCGGAACTTGATAAAAGGCCAAGGTATGAGGGCCTCCAGGTTGAATCCCATGCATGATGGTTTTCAGGATGAAATTAGAAGTCTGGAATCCAGGCTATTAAGGAGAGGGTATGAACATGGTGAGATCGCTGAGAATTTGTCAGAACTCAATGTATTACGGGAGGGTGTTGCAGCCCCATATTTTGGACCAGCCAAGGAAATTTCTGGGAGAGTGAATAAGGGTTGTCTTACCAATAGGAAGCTCCTTAAAGTCCCCCTTTTATATACCAATGACAACAAGGTGTTGGTTGATATTTTTAGGAAGAACTGGTCTATTTTACAAGTTGATTCAGGCATTAGTGAAATAGTAGGTGAGAGACCTAGTTTTCTATATAAAAATAGGAAAAACTTGAAAAGACTTCTCTGTTATGAGAAAGGTAACAATGAATCTAGGAAAGAAGTGGGAATCACTTTACCATGTGGGAGTTGTAGTTTTTTCTCCCTAATTAATACATCAAGTACTTTCTATCATCCTGATCTTCAGAAGGAATTTGTGTTTCATGTTAATGCAACATGTAGGACATCTAATGTGGTATATTTAGCTGAGTGTCATGTTTGTAACTCGTTCTATGTTGGTAAGACCAACAGGGTCCTTCGTAATAGGATCAGCGAACATATGTATAACATCAGGAAGAGATCGGAACACAATGCACTTTCCAAACATATCATGCAAGCTGGGGATACACATGGTTTTAATTTTAGGGTTTAAGAGGCCATTACCCCAAGTATTAGGGAAGGTGATATTAGGAACCATACTGAGTACAGGGAAACCAATTGGATTATTATCCTAAGAGCAGATGGGGGAGGGGGTTGAATGAAAGGGCATCCATCAAGCCCCTGCTTAAGAAACGAAGGATTCAGAAGTGAGTGTACTTATTTTGTATTTACATATTTTGTACAGCCTGTGCACATTTATTATTGTATTTGGAAGTGTGTGACATAGATATGTAGATTGCTATATTCATATATATTATTTTTATATGTGTTGTGTTGTTTATTTTATTTGACAGTGCACTATGAAGTTTTGTTTATCAGTAATGGTATAGCAGCTACATTGCCTTTTTAAGAAAATGTTTGACTTAATTGGTATGCTTATGCGATTGGATGTTGATTTTTGAATTTTTATAAATGGAGTGTCCTTTTATTTAGTGTTATATGGTCTGAGGAAGCTTATTAGCGAAAACGTTTACCGTTTAATTGTTTTCCTACAATAAATTTTATGTACAAGGAACGTGAAGACTCTGAGAATTTTCTTGGTTGCTTTGTTATGAGCATTTGCACAGTGTTTATTCTTTACATAATTTTTTGCAATGGAGCATTTACCCTGTGGATTATATTTTGTTTTATTTTATCTCCACTTTATGCTTTAAAACTGTTTGATATTTTGACATTCATTTTAATGACTTCAGCATTATCTAATTTCTATTTTTGTTGTTTAAACCTCACTTAGTGCATTTCATCTTGCATTTCTAAGAACTCTTAATCCCAGTCTTTCATTTTTTAATAGCCAATCTTCCTGGTCTATCTTTAATAAGCATTTTAAAGAGACCCATAATATGACGTTACTAACCTGACTCTTATCATTCAAAGATAAAAAAATCTTGATTTGTTTCTTAAGGTACCTCTTAAATTCTTTTAATTTCATCATATATACTGAGATGCTATAAATAATATGAAATGTCCTTATATCCATTAATATATTAACACTTAGTGCATTATGATCAGATAAAGGACACAACATTGTTTTAAAATAATTCACTTTATTAAGTAAATCTGTAAAGGCATAACTTCACTCAGTTCTAGTTTGTGTCCCATGAGCATAAGAAATAATGAGTGAAAAATAATGACTTATTTTCTGACTTTACTATTAAATAAAATTAAAAAAAAAAAAAAAAAAAAAAATATATATATATATATATATATATATATATACACACACACACACACACACACACACACACACACACACATATATATATATATACATATACATATATATATATATATATATATATATATATATATATATATATATATATACTATTACTAATCCACCTATTTAGTGCTTTAGCTTAGGCCAGAATTTTAGCTTTCTTCTATTCATTTCCATCATCTATACTAGATATGCAGTTATATTCCCTGCTGAAAGTGTACTACCCTTCCAATGACTTGTAGTAAGTTTAAGTGACCTTTAACCACTCTTGCACCTATCCAGTGATCCATTAAAAATGACTTAGTGTATACAGTTTGCCTTTATATCTAATTATTATAAATGTATACATTCCTTTGGGATTATTAACGGATTCCATTACCTTAGGAATTACAGTACATTTTCTCCAAAGTATAGCAGTTCCTCTACTCTTTCTTTCAAAAGAAGCAGATGATAACATTTCATAACCTAAGTTATTTACATATTGTATATCTTTGTCTATCAAGTGAGTATCTTACAATAATTTAATGTCTCCTCTATGTAATTTTAGCTATCTCATTAATGATCTCTTTGGGCGCCATTATTTTATATATATATATATATATATATATATATATATATATATATATATAGAGGTCCACCTGAAAATGGCGACAGTGCACAACGCTGACGACGAGAACACTGACACCGGAAGATCAACAACGGAGAAGAACGACAGTTGAGAATCCCGTTGCTGAGAACACCATGTTAAGGTAAGTGTGCGATAGGGACGGACTTTAGGGTCAGGGTGTGGATAAGGTAAGTGTGTGATAGTGACGAATGTTAGGGTAGGGTGCGGGTCAGGTAAGTGTGCGATTGTGACGGACTTTATGTTTAGGGGCAGGTTAAGTGAGTTAGGGTTAGGGTGCGGGTAAGTTAAGTGTGCGATGGTGACGGACTTGAGGGTTAGGGGCAGATTAAGTGAGTTAGGGTTAGGGTGTGGGTAAGGTAAGTGTGCGATAGTGATGGACCTTAGGGTTAGGGTTTGGGTTAAGGTTAGTGCATAGATAGTTGTGTATGTAAGGTTTAGTGTATGTTTGTAAGGTTTTTGTTGTGCTTGTGTTGTGTGTGTGTTTTTCGGGAAAGGTATTTGTTTTCTTGATTGTCGGGATTTTGGTTTGTCAGGCATGTGAAGTTTCGTGTTTTTTAATTTTTTTTTTTGTTGTTTTTTTCATGTTGGTTATTTCATTGTCAGTGTTTTGGCGTGTCGGTGTTATCAGGTAGATATATATATATATATATATATATATATATATATATATATGTATATATATATATATATATATATATATATATATATATATAGTAATATATAATAAATTAAACTATCCATATTGTGCATTTAAAAGATTTATTTTAAAATATGACACATCTACCATAATAATTTAATTGCAAATAAGACTCAAATGTATTCCTGCAACATTATCTTAACATTCCACATTTTATGAATCTTTCTACTAATACAACACACTCTACTATGGATACCAAAGTTCCTAGTTTGCCTATTGAATAGACAAACTACTATACTATGCCTCTACCTACCAATCCTAAACAAATCATCAAAAATGTGCCAAAAGCTACCATGACTTACAAATAATTAATATAATATTATATATAAGTTAAAAATAATAAGTCACTATTAATTTAGTTATATATTTTGTCATTTAAAACTATTACACCATTACTATTTCAAACTTCAATAATCTTTTTCTATTAATCACAAATATTAAATAATACAACAAATACTGTACTATATACCTATATATGTCATAGTAGTATAAATTATCCATTAAATATTCCTAAATTATTCTCTCATTCAAAAAAATTATAACAAAATCTCTAAATAAATAAGTAGAACAGAGTAGGACATGAAAAGACAAAGATATCTATAAACTTGCAGATGACAAGTAATCTTGTCATACTAATCTATTATGCAAGTGGAAAATCAATACACATATATATTTATGCTATGAGATATATGCATATTGTATAGATCTAACAAAAGCTTTAAATTAATTTTAAAAGTATGTGTCTATATCTTAAAATTGTGTAAAACTCTTAATATGATAAATATCAAAATCTTTAAAAATCATTTAGCTTATTAAACCAATTCATAAAATATGTATATTACTGAGGTTGAAGAAAATGTCTTGCTATTTCTATGGAGTCAAAACAAATTGCAGTCTGTATTTAATTTAAAAGTTTAATGTCCTTTAATTATTAAACTAATTTCTTATTAAACTATTAATTATTAACTTGTTAAACTAACTCCTTATTAAACTAACTCCTTCAGCCTGGCTACCTTCTGCTCTAAAATTCCAACTTTTCCTGTCATGTCTATTATATCAACCTTTTGAGAACTTTTATCAAGTAATATTCCTATTCTGTTCTTCCTTACCTCTTACCCATTACTAAATTTATATCTAAAAAAGAGGATTGTGAAAACAGTCTTTTATTTTATATATATTTTGCATATCACCTACCTGTACTCCAGATTTTTGCATTTTACCTCTTTTTCTTGTATATTTTTACTTTACTTATCTGCATCCTGAAATTGCATTTTACCTCTCTCATGTATGCAATTTGTTTATCTTTTTCATTGCTATGTTTTTGTCGACCACAGGTCTTGGAGCTTATCTCCCTGGATTTCTTCTGAAAATAACCCTTGGTCCAGCTGGACACTACCCAGTAAACAAATAAATAAATAATTCATAAATAATTCATAAAAATACGTACATTACTGAGGTTGAAGATAATGTCTTGTTATTTCCATGGAGTCAAAACAAATTGCAGTCTATACTGTATTCAAAAGCTGCAATGTGCTTAATTCAAATCCTATTCACTCTTTCTGGGTTCAAACATATTGAAAAATCTATTTCAAAATGGATGTACTGATTCAGCAATTTAACAGTCAAATTTCAGCTCTGACTTATGAAATGAGTTATTTCAGGTAGTTTTGGTGAATCTAATAACATACAATATGCAAAAAGCTTCAAAGTTCATATGGCTAAGCTTCAAATTTCAGCTTACATGATAATTTCAAATATTTTATACAATTTTCTATATAAAGTATGAGATCTTTTGCATTCACATTTCTGCCATATGCAGGTATATAATGTGCAATTCTGTCTGTTCATCACTTGTACCCTTATACGAGAAATTCAAGAAAATGCAATATACACTGTATAATATATATGTGTTGTTTTATCTATTTCTATTTGTTTGTTGTGTTTTTGTGATGTCAAATTACTTTTTTGCTAAAATACAATGTGGTAGAGATTTGAATGACAATAAAGTTTACTTTGACTTTGACTATATGTAATACATATCTTTCTTATAAGCCATTTGTTACAGGCAGTCCTCGGGTTAAGGACAAGAACCGTTTTTTAGTCTGTCCTTAAGTCAAATTTGTATGTAAGTCGAAATATGTACATATGGTTCTTATTAAATGTCACTTAGTCAAATGTTTGCAGCAGTCTAGTATTTATTTTACTTTTCTTTGCATAAAAATACCTTTAGAAACACTTCCAAAAAAAATCTTAACTATAATAGTGTATACTGTAGCTATGCTTCCTTACTTCCTATCAAAAAAGCTGGTATAAGACATCTTGTTATTAAATGCAGTGTTTATGAGGACTTTTACACACACGTACACACAAACATATCTTTCAACTGTACAGAATTTATGCAGAATGTCCAGATTTTTTCCTCATATTGGTCCATTTTTCATAAAATTGTGGTTGTTTAGCAAAAGTCTCTCAACTGTACAGATTTTCACAGAATGTCCAGATTTTTGGCTGATATGTTTGGTATTTTCCTCATAAAAAGCTGTGTTTTCTGACAAATTACTGGGATGATCTGAGGACTGACGTCACTAAAAAATGACATACATTTGAGTTTCAGACTTCAAATCCTACAGAAAATGTATGTTAAAACAAATCCTGTTACTCTAGCAACTTTCTAAGCTTATAAGAGTAATATTTAAAATATGTCCCTATATTTGGTCCTTTGTCCCCCCATTTTGTCAGTCCTTCTCCATATTTCTTGCACTGAAAGGTTGATATGTATGTTAAAGACTACAGTTAGAAAATAATGACAGACATTTGAGTTTCAAAATTAATATCCTTTAGAAAATTCATGCTAATGCAAAACCTGTTATTCTATCAACTTTCTATGTTTGTAAGAGTAATGTTTATTAAAACTGCCCCTAATTTGGGGCATTTGTCCCACTTTTATTTATGACTCTGTCCAAATTTCTTGATCTGAGAACTTTAGAGGTATTACACAACACACCCACACACACACACACACACACACACACACACACACACACACACAGTCACTTTTTCATTCATACCTGCATTCACTCACACATTGTTCTCACTCTTTCAATCTCTCATACATACAGTCACTTATTCATTCATACCTGCATTCACTCACACATCACTCTCAATCTTCTAATCTCACACACACACACACACACACACACACACACACACACACACACACACACACACACACACACACAGTCACTTCCACATTCATACCTGCATTCACACAAACACACAAACACACACACACACACACACACACACACACACACACACACACACACACACACACACACACACACACACACACACATGCACACACACAGACAACACAGTCACTTCCTCATTCATACCTGCATTCACTCACACATCACTCTCACTCTTCTAATCTCACATGCACACAGTCACTTCTTCATTCATACCTGCATTCACTCACACATCGCTCTCACTCTCCTGATCACACACACACACACACACACACACACACACACACACACACACACACACACACACACACACACACACACACACACACACACACACACACTCACTTCCACTTTCATACCTGCATTCACTCACACATGGGTTCATAGGGGTGTACTAGGCTAATGGCCCTGGAGCCTTTACAAGCCTAACCCAAAAAAATTGCCCAGGCACAATGCCACCCGATGTTAGTTCACAGTGCCCCTATCCAATAGGGTAACTGGAATGATCCCTGGAGTGAACTTTCTGTTACCATCCACTCATCAAGATTTCTCTTGAAGAGGGTCAGTGAGGTGCTCTGCTTGACATGAATGGGAAGCTTATTCCAGAGTATGGGCAGTCTTTGGGAAATGAACCTGTCCCTCCAGCATGTTCTGTTAATTGTGGTAATGAGGTTGTGGTCTCTGGAGTGTGTGGCATGGGGAGATTTGGGATTTCTTTAGGTGTAGCATTTCAAGTAAGGCTGGGTTGGACATGGCTTTGTAAGTCAAGCAGAGATCACCTCTAAGTGGACAATAAGAGACTGAGAACAGCTGACGTTTCTTGAGTCTGTCCATGTAGGACATGTGTTTAAGGCCTAGGATCCTTTTTGTGAGGTACTTTTGTGACCTCTCCAGCTGTTGTAGGTGTCTGGTCAGGTACATGCCAAATGGGATGTTATATTTGATGACTGGTCTAATGAGGGATGAGTAGAGAGAGATGATGACCTCTTTCTTCCTGGATGCAAAACCTTTGGTTATAAGATGTGCCACGTAGAAGGAGTTTCTGACCACAGTGGTGATGTGGTGGTCGAAGGTGAGGTGGCTGTTGACCTAGGTGCCTAGATCTCTTATGGCCCCTTCAGTGTTTAGTGGGCTCCCATCAATGTGGTAATTCATGGGAACTGAGTTTTTTCCAAAGGGGATGATAACGCATTTTTTGGCATTAAGCTTCAGGCCATGGTTCTGACAACAGTCATTGGTATCGAAGATGCCCTTTTGTGGGATGTCTGTATCACTTGGGAAGTTGATAATGACTCTTAGCTTGCAGTCATCAGTGAACTTGGTCAGTCAAAGTCCTTCTGTGTTGGCCTGGACTTCTGAGAAGTAGATGCCAAACAGGAGAGGGACCAGGACCGAGCCCTGTGGGACTCGACTCATGACTGGTCAACAGCCTCGACTTGGAATCCACAACTTTCACTCTGTATGTCCTGTCTTGACCCAATTTGCAACCCACCTAGTGATGTAAGAATTGATGCCTAGTTTGGTGAGTTTATCAATGATACCTGAGTGGGGAATGGCATCAAAGGCCTTGACCAGGTCAAGGTAAGCTGTATGTACTGCCTTACCCTCATCCACAGCCTTGGTGACTGCCTCAAAGAAGTCAACCAGCTTCAGCAAGCAGGATCTCCCTTTGACAAAGCCAAACTGTGTGGGGTCAAGAGTTTGGGGATTGCCTATATCTTTGTTAAGCAGGTCCATGATGATGCACTCCATAGCTTTGCATACCAGACTCATCAGGCTAATGGGGCAATAGTTCCCAGGTTCTGTAGTTGCTCCCCCTTTATGGAGTGGGATGACTATAGCAGTGCACCATTTGTTAGGGACATAGCCTGAGGTAAGGCTGTGATTGAACAGGGAACACAAATGTGCTGCCAGTTCATTTTGAAGCTCATGTAGGACACAGCCAGGGATATTATCAGGTCCCATGAATGCTGTATTCTTGGCTTTGGACAATGCAGCCTTTACCTGTGATGCAGAAATGGTGGGTACCAGGCTTTCTTCTGGTATTGTGATAAGGCCACTGGGGGGGGTAAAGTTGGCACTGAATTTGTCAGCCAGTATGTTGGCTATATCTGTTGGCACAGTATAGGAGGTACCATTGTGTAATAACTCAGAGCAAATCTGGGTATTGCCTTTGAGATTTTTGATATAACTATAAAAGGCTTTGTGGTTGTTTTTGGTGTCAACTGCAATTTTGCCTTCATAGCTGGCTTTAGAGGATTTGATATGGGATCTCAACTTTTTGTTGAGACTGATAAGAGAGGTTTTCCAGTCTTGTGACTTCATTTTTTTCTGCAACAGTTTCTTCCTTCTGTTGTAGAGTTTACCGATGGCTGGGAACCACCAGATTGGCTTCCTTTTTTTGGAGGAGAGTGTCTTCATTCTATTTGGTATGACAAGGTCCATGCATTTATGTAGATGCTCGTACAGTGCATTGGTGTATGATTTGGCGGTCATGCAGCTATTTTCCATTGCTATTGGTGCTGAGAAGTTATCCACCTCTGTTTTTAGGAGCCCAAAGTTGGCTTTAGAGAAGTTTTTCAGGGTGATCACCTTAGTGGGGGGGGGGTATAGGTGAGATGGAGATTTCCATGGTGATCAGTTTGTGGTCAGATTTAACCAGGGAGGAATTGAATATAGGTGTGGCGCAATTGTCTTCCATGTTGGTGATAACCAGGTCGAGGATGTTGCTTCCTCTAGTGGGGGTCAGAATGAGCTCGTCCAGGACATTGGAAATGATAAATTCCAGAAAATGTTGGGCCTGTACATTGGTACTTGAATAGTTTTTCCAGTTGATGGAAGGGTAGTTGAAGTCACCCAGTATGAGAACATTGGGTTGGACCTTGACAGAGTCCAGAGTGCTTAGGAACTTGGAGTGTGAGTCTAGGGACATGTTTAGAGTTCTGTAGCAGGCTATGAATTGTGTTGTCATCTTACCCAGTGTTAGTTGTACCTGAAGTATTTCAGATGCATTGTACTGGGCTACCAGTCTAGAGGTGTATGTATCCTTTAAGAATATGGAGACACCACCACCTCTTTCTCTTCCAATCTCAATCACACACACACACACACACACACACACACACACACACACACACACACACACAGTTGGGCAACTTTGACAATACTTTTTTACATTCTTTCCAGCCCATTCATATCTTTGGGTTATCTGCATGTCGGATGTCAATAACCTGGGGAATACCTGTATTTAAATATATTCTTTTATCCTATTTACCCACTAATATTTTACCTTATTCTATATAACTTGTATTTCTAAAATCTCCCACCAAAGACCTATTTAATCATTAACTGTACTAGAGATTATAGTATGTGTATGTATTTATTAACTTACCAATGCTGCTCTTTTATTAATCTTACATAGCAGATATTTCATTTCTTGTGCATTTGCATATTATTCATAAGATGTTTAATGTTCTTATTAGTTCTAGTATTGCAAGCAGTTTTGACTATATATAAAAGAATTCATGCTTGTTTAATTTGTATGTGTGTGTTTTAACCATTGTGAACTGTTGTTCTGATCTAAGCTTCACTTCCTGGCATTGCAATTTGATTACAGCATGTGAAAATGACAACTCATAGCACACAACAGCAGCTAATTGCCTCTGTAAGTTTCTCATTCTTCTTAATTCTTTAAACTGCTCTAATCAGTAACAAACATCTAACTTTACTTCTTTCGATTAATTTGTACAGTTAGAGTCAATAATAGTACAGCATAAGCTATTAACTTCAAACAAATGTAAGCAAATTATAAGTCCCCAACAGTTTAATACTATATAGCACATTACTATGCTTTTGTTTCACCAGTTCTTCATTTCTAACTAAATTATTTTGAGTAGATTTCTCACATATATACTTGATATAAAAGAAAGAAAAAGAAAGTTCCTTCCTGCTTTTACAGACATCAGTGATGAATTTTGACTTCAATTTTCTTCAAAACAGCTCACAGAGCAGGAAGGAAGCAAGGCAAACAAGAATAATTTTCATCCAACTGGAACATTATTTTGTTTGCAAGCTTTTTAAAGTGATAATTGCGTCATAAATGACATATGAAAGAAATCTGTTACACAGGAACAAAGAAAACAAAACCACCAGCACTTTAAAACTTCTAATTAGCATATTACTTAGATCTGACAGTTGATTAACTCAGCAATGCACATACTTAGCAAAGTTAAACAAATAAAATAAAATGTTTAACTTATATAGTCTTAAATTTGCCAATTCTATTGCTTACAATTTAATTACATTCTCTTTCAGGAAGTATTTGTTTAACATATAGAAATATATTTATAAGTTTACTTGAAATATGTTAAGCATGTCACTGTAGATATAGTAAAACAGTAAAACTAACCATTTACATTCTTTATTATGAAACATATTTTAGCTTAAAATATAAATACATACTTACATACATGTTGAAGCTTAAAGTCCAATACAAACCTTTTACTAAAATGGTAAATCTATTATTTTAGAAAATATAAGACCTGTAATCAGGGAATAAATGTCACCTGTTTTTAAACATTTTAATTTTAGAAGCAGTTTTGCAGGAATTCCGCTAACTCTGCCTCTTTGGGGATATGTTGTTACAATCCATTGCTCCAGTATTATTAAGGAATTTATTTTTGTTAACAAAAGAGGATGCCTTCCCAGTGTGTCAAATATTTTAGTTCCTTTAAAAATAAATAATTTGGAGCCGGATTCACGAAGGCTTGCACGGAGTCTAAGAGTAGAGTAAGACTCCATGCAGCCAACATGTCTGCCGAGCGATCCAGGAACAGCCAGTAGGGTTGTGCAAGAGAGCTCCTAAAATGACTCTTACATGGACAGGGCTAGGATATGCAAATTACCTCATTTGCTGGTGAAAGCTATGCAAATGCGGTAAATTTGCGATCAAAGAAACCCGAACCTGTCCGAGTAAGATTAGTGTTATTTGCAGAAATGTACTCCGTTGACAACAGAGTACTGTTCTGCAAATAGCAAAACGGAGCCGTGACAGCTCCAAAAAAAGGATGCATCCAGTTGAGGAAGCATGCCAATGGCCAAAAATACGGCCATTGGTAATGTTCCCCATTGCAAAATAAAAAAAAATATTTTTTTTTATCTCGCTCTCCGAAGTTTAAGCGTAGCGCTGCGTCGCGCAAACTTGCTGCGCTTTAAAAACCAGAAAACCAATAATTAAAAGCCACAAATATGGATTTTATTGAAAATCTTAATTTACAATGCAAGGGAATGGCAGGCTGAAGACAACATGGCTACCGAGTAGAGGTTGCTAAGGGGGGAATCTCAGTCTAAGAGATGTAACCAAGCATTAGTAGGCAATCATATGCAAATGAGGGTAAGGATACTGAATCCCAAGTTGATATAGCAAATGAGCACAGTCAGCGGAGTGTATGAGTAGGATAAGGGGAGTATCAGAGTAGAAGATAGGTGACATCACGAGGGGGGTATGTATGAAAGAATGTAAGCTCATTGGAGCAGAGTGGCATGTGTTTGCTGTCAGTTACTCATCACTGGAAGAGGTGTGTCAACAGGTATCCTAGCTAAAGGTAAGAAATTGAAGGTGTATGCTGTGGATAACACTAAAGTTTCTTGCTGAAGTGCTTGCAACGTGTTTGAGCGTGGGTGCGCACCTGTATATCCGAGTAAGACTGTGTGCGCGTGTGTGCACCTGTGTGTGCGCATTTAAGCTGGAGTAAGCATGTCTAAGGTTGTTGAAATGTGTGTAAGCGTGTATGCGCTTGTGTGCGTGCAGTTTAGTAACAATTAGCAAATTTTAGTCCGTGTAAGCATGTGTGCGCACGTGTGAGCTGGTGTGCACGTGTTTGCGCTTGTGTGCGCGGCGCTGCCCCCCTGTGGAAACAGAAAGGGAAAAGAAAGCACAACAAATAGTAGGAAGCTAACCAGGGAGAACTAGCAGAGCTAGCAGGTGAAAACAATCAGAATCAGGCAATTACACAGTCAGTACAGTAGCCCAGCCCAGCCCAGCACTTAAAACTCTGCAAACAACTTTCCACCATGTTTTCCTCAGAGACACTGCAACATTGCAGTAAACTAAGAGAAGTGAAAACTTAAAAAGCTTTACTGAGACAAAAAATGTTAGGGGCTACCATTGCTGTTATAAAGCGACATATGCAACATGATGAGGGTGGTGACAATGTGAATGCTGCTGGACAACCCACAGTGAGGAGATGGAGAAGAGTGTACAGGCCCAGGGTAACCTATCAGGGGCTACATGAGCTGGAGATAGTGGAGGGCTATAGAGTGGACAGAGACCTCATGCAGCAAATTGTTGAGCTGTGCAGGCCACGCCTCACACACAGAACCAACAGAGGGGAACCCATCCCAGTGGAAACCAAGGTATGTGTTGGCCTAAGAATACTAGCAACAGGTACCTTCCAGAGACCAACTGGTGATATGATGGGAATATCACAGGCATCAGCATCCAGGGTACTGCACCAGTTCTTGGATGCCATGTCAGCACATGTCAGTGATCATGTATATTTCCCCAATTCCCGTGAGGCATTGGCCAGCAATATGCATCTTTTCCAGCAAATAGCGGAATATCCTGAGGTAGTGGTTGCAATAGACTGCACGCACATATGCATCAAAGCACCAGCTGATGAGCGGGGTAGGGTCTACTTTAACCGCAAGGCCTTCCCCTCCATCAACTGCCAGGTCATGTGTGATGCCCAGGGCATAATGCTGAATGTGTGTGCTGGCTGCCCTGGAAGCTACCATGATTCCCATATCTGGCATCTGACACAGCTGTACCAGACATTTGCCAATGGGGACATCCCTCATGGTCACCTGGTGGGGGATGCTGGATATGCACTGGAGCCATGGCTGATGACACCCATCAGAAATGCACACACCTGAACAGGAATGCCATAATGAGGCACACACACAAACACGAAATGTAATTGAGCGTGTGTTTGGGCTGCTCAAGTCATAGTTCTGGTGCCTGGACACATCTGGTGGAGCCTTGCAGTACTCACCAACTATATGTACCCAAATTGTCATGGTATGTGCTATACTACATAATATGATCCTGCGAAAACAGCTGCAGCAGGAGCAGCATAGGCCCGGGCCAAACAGCCCCTCACCATTGCCAAGGCCATCACAGACAGAGCGTGACTCAAAGGAGGAACAACCTGAGCCTGACCCAGTATGCAGAAGGAGGCGTTCCCAGTATGCTTTGGCCTTGGCAAAGAGGCAATGCATAGCACATACACTGGCTCAGTAGAAACCCTGGAAATGATACCTCTCTCTGACTCGCACATATAGTAAAAGGGATGCCTAACTTGACACTACCTGTTTTCAAATATGTATAGGGAGTGTAGTATGTGCATCCAACATAGGCAGCCCTGCAGCACCACCTGAGGCATGATTGCCATGTTTTAAGCAATATAAAGCAGTGCTAAACAGCTTTTACCACTATTTAGTATATGTAAACAAAATTGCACACACTAACTAGTACAACTTTGGTCAATGTTGAGCAATATTGGGCAACATTCATCAATGTTGGTTAACGTTGAGCAATGTTGGGCAAGCTTGGTCAAACATGGGCATAGTTGAGCAAAAGCAAGTAAACATGCTCATATTTGCTTTACTGGTCTTTAAGCATTCTGGTCTGTCCAGTATGAAAATATAGAGCAGTGACAGGCCTCGAACCTAGGATACTGTGCACTATAGTCACAGTACTGAACCACTAAACCATGACAGTATTTCACTGGTCAGCCTGTATGAAGAAATGTTGATAAGTCTACGCAAAGTGTCTCATGGAAACCCTGCAGGCACAGCATAATCCCTGTCAAGTTATGACACAAAGGTGAGCCCTGCAGTAAAAATATAACTTGATTTTCAACAGACATATAGTATAAATGTCAATATTGGGCATGTTCACACACGTTAACAAATGTAGTGGACTTCAGACAGCAACATACTGAAAGGTTACACTGGGCATGCTCACACACTTGAATAAATGAGACAAATGTCAGGCAACAAAACACTGAAAGGCCAAACCGGGCATGCTCACACACTTAGGCCATGTCTGAGTACAGCAGTGGGCCACACATATCTGGCAGTTGCATGTGTTAACCCAAGAACCTCTCACTATTCACCAACCCTGCCTTGTGCACACAGTTATATGACAACAGACACATATATAATATATTGGAACCCTGTCATAATCAAATATGCACTACAGATACTTAGGTTGTTCATAGAAAGTGGGAAAGCAAAGAAGATAAAAAACCTGCAATCAGTATCATCAATAAACAGTGTGCACTCCAAACATTATCATAGGTTAATAGGTTCATAGGTTGATACTAGGCTATCTGCCCTAGGGCATTTATAAGCCTAGCCAGGATGTGTTTGGCTTTTGCCACCCTTTTAGATTAGTAGACTGTGCCTGTGAATAGTAGGTCACACACGATAGCCCTTTTACGGTTAGTTTATTGTGCCTCTGTCTAGCAGGGACCCAGAAGAGATCCCAGGGGAAAACTTACGATCTCCCATCCACTCGTCAATATTTATCTTGAAGAGGGTCAGTGAGGGGCTCTGCCTTACTGGGACTGTGATTTTGTTCCAGAGTGAGGGGAGCCTCTGGGATATGAATCTGTTCCTCCAGCATGTCCTATTAATTTCTGTGCTGAAGTTTAAGTCCCTGGAGCGTGTAGCTCTAAGGGATATCCTGAGGTGGAGCATGTCCATTAATTCTGGGTTGGACATGGCTTTATACGTCAGGCACAGATTGCATCCGAGTAGGCGGTAAGCAACTGAGTAGAGCTGGAGTTACTTTAGCCGAACTGCTTAGGGCATCTGTGTGAGTCTCTTGATCCTCCTGGGGCCATTACAGTTGCTGCGGGTGTCGGGTAAGGTACATCCCAAATGGGGCATTGCATTCAGTTATGGGCCTGATGAGTAGAGGGGCACAATGACCTCTCTTGATCTAGATGTGAAACCTTTCAGGATAAGGAGGGCTATATAGAAGGTCTTTCTAACCACTTTGGCAACGTGATTGTCAAAGGAGAGATTACTATCTACTCGGGTCCCCAAATCCCTAATTACTTCTTCCGTACTTAATGGATTACCACCTATGTGGTAATGTGTGGGCACCTTGTTATTCCCAAAGGGGATGACTATGCATTTTATGGCATTTAGCTTTAGGCCATGGCTCTGGCACCATTTATCCATCTCTGTGAGACCCTTTTGGAGGATGCTTGTGTCAGCTGGAGAGTTGATTATGGCACCCAGTTTGCAGTCATCTGCGAACTTGGTCAGCCATAGTCCTCCCATGTTAGCCTGTACGTCAGAGAAATATATACTGAACAAGAGAGGTCCCAGGACTGAGCTTTGTGGGACGCCACTTGTAACTGGTGTAGAGTCAGACATGGCACCTGCAATTCTGACCATGTGGGTGCTATCCCTGATCCAGTTTGCAATCCATCTTGTGACATATGTGTTGATATCTAAGCTGGTGAGCTTACTTATGATGCCCAAGTGGGGTATTGTCTCGAAGGGTTTTGTGAGGTCCAGGTAGGCTGTGTGGACTACCTTCCCTATGTCTATGGCCCTGGTAACTGTTTCAAAGAAGTTGACCAGGTTCAAGAGGCAAGATCTGCCCTTAACAAAGCCAAATTGGGTAGGATCCAGTGTCTGGAGGTTCCCAATGTCTTTGTTTATGAGTTCCATGATGATATGCTCCATAGCTTTGCAGACCAGGCTAGTCAGGCTTATAGGGCGATAGTGTCCGGGGTCCATTGTGGCACCACCTTTGTGGAGCGGGACCACTGCTGCTGTATGCCATTCCTTGGGTACATATCCTGTAGTAAGTCTGATATTGAACAGTGACTTTATGTGAGGGTTAAGTTCTTCATGAAGCTCGTGTAAGACGCAGGCCAGGACACCGTCCGGTCCCATTGATGCTGTGTTTTTTGCTTTGGAGAGGGCAGCTCTCACCTGTTCATCTGTGATGTCAGGGAGGCTACACTCTGTTGGGATGGACATTTGCTCTTTTGGGGGGATGGGGGGGAGACATTTGCACTGAACCTGTCTGCCAGGATGTTGGCAATGTCTGTGGGTTCAGTGTATTTTTTGTCATTTTGCACTAACTCAGAGCATATCTGGGAGTTGCCACCCAGGTTCCTGACATAACTAAAGAAGGCGTTGTGATTGTCTTTAGTGTCTTGTACAATTTTCTTTCGAAGCTGGCCTTAGATAATTTTATAAGTGATCGTAGCTTCTTGCTAGTACTGATCAGAGATGCCTTCCCTTTTTGGGATTGTGCTCTATCATGTAGTAGCCTCCTCCTTTTGTTGTACAGCTTATTTATGGCCAGGGTCCACCAGACAGGTCCCCTGCCTTTGGAGGAGTGAGTCTTGTTTTTATTTGGGATAGTACGATCCATGCATTCCTGTAGGTGTCCATAGAATGCGTTTGTAAAGGATTCTGTGGTTTGAGCCATATTTTCCACTGGCCAGGGGTCTTTGAAGGATACCACCTCGGTTTTGAGAAGTGTGACATTTGCTTTTCAGAAGTTCTTCACCGAGATTACCTTGGCTGGTGGTGGGGACGGGATATAGATGTCCAGTGAGATAAATTTATGGTCTGACCTTACCAATGAGGGGTATACCTCTGGTGTGGAACATAGAGTCCCCATGTTGGTGATGACCAGGTCCAATATGTTTTCCCCTCTTGTGGGGGTGGTGACCAGTTGTGCCATAGCATTTGAGTTTATAAATTCTAGCAACCGTTGGGCGAGGGTGTTGGGGCTTGAGTAGTTTTCCCAGTCAATGTTTGGGTAGTTGAAGTCACCCAGTATAATGGTGTTTGGAGAGAACTTCATATTCTCCAGTGTTCTAAGGAAAGCCAAGTGGGGTTCCTGAGTTTGCGAGGGTGGTCTGTAGCAGGCTACAAACTGAAAGGCAGTTTTTTCCACTGTTAGTTGCACATGGATGGTCTCTGATGCTTTGTGCAGTGCTACTAACCTGGAGGTGTGTGTATCTTTGATGTATATGGATACGCCCCCTATTTTTGTGGTTTGGTCTGAGTTTTGTTGCCGAAAAGCATGGTATGAAGTATAACCTGGTAGTGCTGGGGTGCTTTCGGGAGCCTTGAACCAGGTGTCTGTTACTGCACAGATATCGATATTCTCCATACTGAAGAGAGCCTTGAGTGCGTGCATTTTGAGTTTTAGACTTCTGGCATTGAACAGCATTACACTTAGTTTCTTTTACCTTGTATTGTCTATGGAGGTGGGTTTGTCTTTTGGGCCTTGTCAAAAAAAGGCACTATGGGGGTGGCAAGAGTCTTAGCCAGTATTTGAAAGCCCAGGGGTGACAGGTGCAAGCCATCCCTAGCGAAGCAATGTGGCTTGTCGAGCATGTCATCCCAGGCTGACAGACACTGGATCACCTTTGAATCACCAATATGTTAGCCAACTGTTAAAATTGATCATTTTGTCTTTATACTGTGGCATCATACTTGGTGAGGGTAAGATGCTACACAAGGTCAGGGTCATACCGGCCTGGGCTACATGATCAATGACCTCCTTTATGTCTCTTTTCATGTAGTCCAGGGAGGAATATCTGAGGTCATTCACACCAGCATGGACAATGACAGAGCCGTATTTGTACTTGCTTTGGAGTGACCTGAGTGCATGTGTTATGTGGCGGATCCTGGCACCCGACAGACAGCTCACAGTGACCTTCTCCTTGTTCAGCCTGGTGAGTTGGACATCAGTGTGTCTGACAATAGTGTCATCTATTACAAGTGTATTAGGTGTGTTGTTTAGCCTTAAGGGCAGTGACTGTGTGGCACACTGACTTTGTGAACTATGTGATATGTGGGTATTGTTGTGGGGTAGTAGTTGTTTGGGTGTCTGCTTTGGAGGTCTCTGCTGCTTTGGCAGATTTTTATTTAGAGCTTCCGAGTATGTTTTTGTGTGTTAATGTGTTTCGTTTGCTGTAGCTATAGGTCTATGTGAGACTGGATTTCTGGTGTGTGTGGTTACCTTCTCCTCCTGCTAGACTGTGCCAGTCATGGGTCGAGAGAGCTCAGCCTCCTGTTTGTCTATATAGTTGCATCTCTCACATATATTTGAGTTTGTTGGGAGGAGGAGAGGGTTGTCTGTGTACATAAGGCAGTTGTAACATTGCCTCAAAATTCCCATATTCACCAGCTGGACTGGAGAGTACACACGAAACTGACCTTTGGACATGTCAGGATATTATGATGAAATGCTCTTTTGACTGATCAAAAAGGATCAGTAGGGTGTTAAGTGTGTAAAAGAGTATAACAGGGGTTTAGTGCTTAGGTTTGCTGGTGTTTTGGAAAGATTATCTGCGAAGGAGTCCAGACAGAACTATGACACTTCCTTCAGCTATGTCATAAATAGCAATGTGCACTCATGTATGTCCTGAGTCAGGGCCAACTGTAAATGACTGACAATGCCAACATCCTGTCAGACAGGCCCATACATACATACCCACCTCCCACTGACAAAAGGCCCTATCATCATACCAGGAGATATCACATGTAGAATGGGTAAACAGCTCCTTCCAAAGCTGAAAACATGGCATCAATTGGATTACATTGTTTTCCTATATGTGTCATAACTGAACTGCAGAACAAACAGACCCTGGGAACTACAGTCCTATAAGCCTATGAAGTCTGATCTGCAAGGCCATGGAGTCAAACATGATTGAAGTCATAAACAGAGTTATTGGAAGCCGACAAACACACAACCCTACCAACTTTGGTTTGGTCATGGGCAAATCATGGTTCCCAAACCTGCTAGACTGTTTGCAAGACAGCCACCCAGGACATACATCACTGAAATGAGCTACACAAGTCCCACATAGACTTTGAATAGCCCTTTTCCAACATCCCAGACACATATCGTATCCACAAAATCAACAATCTGTGCATAAATATGTATTGTCATATGATGGATTGGCAATTGGTCCACAGGTAGATCACAAAAGCTAAGAATTGTGGAGTCCTGTTCAAGATGTTAACACCTGCTGTCCCCCATGGTTCAGTCCTGGGATTGCATAAAACAAAGTGCACACACATTACCACGTCTAGTCTGATGATGTCAGCATCCTACAAATATAGCAGGAGAAATGAAAGCACAGAGTAAAGCATATAGCGAGTCGTGTTAATGTGTATTTCTCTAGTATCATAACATAGTTAGGTAGGGGTTTGAATCCTGCAATTGCTGAGTATGTGTGTGTGTGGGGGTGTATGATTGTGTGTGATTTCCTTTGAGAGGACTGCCCTTTTTGCAGACTAGGAAAACACCTTATAAGAGATAAATTCCTCTTTGGCAAGTCTGATGATGTCAGCATCCCACAAATACAGCAGTGGAAATGAAAACTCCCAGTAAAGCATATAGTGCGTCGTGTGAATGCGTATTTCTCTAGTATCACAACATAGTTAGGTAGGGGTTTGAATCCTGCAATTGCAGAGTGTGTGTATGTGACACTGTTGGTCAATGAGTTCTGGGTTTTGCTTTTACTACTGTATGACATATCAGTAAAACAACAGTATGTGCATTGTACATTTGGGTGTCTGTGTGGCAAATACAAATATGTACATGTGACCTCAATTAGTTCATAGATGTGAAGCCTGCTTTCTACATGAATACATATGTTACCTTTGACAGTTTGTGCTGCTGCTTCTCAGACCTTAGGTCACATATGTATGTTTGTGACAAGGCCAGCCACTGTAGTGATCTGTGGCCTAGGTCATCTGTGTCACACACACCCATGACAATTTCTATAGAATAGTGTGAGTGGGGGTTCATGCCCGGGGTATATTTCAGACATGTTCAAACACAACAAAGTCTGTCAATAATGAGCATTCATTATAGGTGCACAACAAATTCGTGGATATGCATACAGACCCCTTATTGCTTATGTGATACACCGAGGGACTTCAGAATACCTTTGGAAATGTGAATACCAAAGGACAGATGACATAACATGTGGCTGTATGTACACATCGGTACCCCTTCTACATGTTGTGGGCTACTACCTATGTGGTACTGTCAGGATACTATGTTTAGTAAATGTGGATGACTATGCTATAGTTGGCTTATAGCTTTACAGCATGGGTTGGTCAACAGGTATCTGTCTGTATGATACCCTTGTGGAGGATAAGTGTCTCATCCGGAGAATGCATTGTAGGCCACTGTATGCATTACCAGATGTGGACGGACATATCCCTAGTGTGTTTGCTTGTACCTAAGAGGGCTACATGCCAAACATTAGTGGTCCCAAGAATGGGTGGCGGTCAATACCACTGGTTACTGGTATAGTATAGTACCGGAAGGATCCAAATGCTACTGTGTATCCTACATCTGTGTGTCAGTTGTCAAGACATCATCTAACAATTGGTTATAGTCAGGCTGTTGAGGTTGTGTATACTACCAGAATGCAAACCAATGACCGATATTAACAGTATCACCTACAGCATAGTGTCAACCCATGTCATACACACATGTGTACCCAAGATGAAACATATGTGTAGTAAAATGCATACTGGCCACCAATAGAAAATATGAAGTGTTAACACTGTGTAATACAGGGCATGTCACCCTTCCCTTGTGTCCACTATGCACGTACATGCAGACAGTGCACCTCCACCATGTTCACAAATGTACACCTGCAAATCTGTACTGCACACATCACACACATACTGTCCACTCACCAACACATGCTGCCAGAACTACACACATCAGCCAAGTGGCACATGGGCAGACAATACATTTTTGGAATTAACACTGGTGTAAACAATACTACATTGATAATCATAGCTTTAATGCATCATGCCTGCTCAGATATACCTACAAGGATATCATTACACTTTACTGTTGACAACATGCTAACATTGCTACACTGCTATTAAGTCACCCTGTGCATCAGCACCATGTTAACCTGTTCCTGCATCAATGTTACATATGACAGGAGGTGGCATAGTTTCATCATATGCACAGGGTGTGTTGTTGGTTTGCCAGAGCCCGACAATGACCCATCCAATCGACATGTGTGTGTGTGTGTGTGTGTGTGTGTGTGTGTGTGTGTGTGTGTGTGTGTTTGTGTGTGTGTGTGTGTGTGTGTGTGTGTGTGTGTGTGTGTTCCACCATGTGGCTGCAAAATACGGGAGGTTGTGGGATAGCCACAGACTGTACCTGCCAGGCTGTACAGATCACTGTCTCTGGCCACGGACACAGTACCTGTGCCTGGCAGGGGTGCCACGGACAGTATCGGGTACTAAGCCAGACTGGGTACTATCATCAAAGGCAGAGGGATGTCGACTGGACCCATTGCACAGGGGCTGGTACTGCCACTACAGGAGTGGCTGTGACTTGTGTGTCATCCACGATGACTGCCAGCTGATGATGTTGCTGGCATATGTCCACGTCGACATTTCAGCCATCCTGCACTGTTCTGACACATGGACATGACATTGCAGAGGACATCTAGTGTCTCCCCCCAATGTCTATCAATTACCTCGGTGTAATTATGGATGGCACCGGCAATGTCACGGATACTGTCATTGATAACAGTGTTATGGGCCCTCTGCGCCCTTAGTCCCTGTCTGGTGCACCGTTCCATATGTGCCTGTGCCTGCATTACAGCCCGGAACATACCTGAGGTTGTAAGACCTGTGGGGGCAAGTCTGCCAGGGGCATTACAACCAGCAGTGCTTACACAATAACCCCTGGACATCTGCCTATGTGGTACCATTCCAGGAGTCTGGGTATGGCTGCTGTGAGGGGATCCAAACAAAAAGGATTTGATTGGTTTTGATTCTGAGGAAGAGGTTTGTCGAAAACGTACAAAGTTATTTGTGTTAGTCTGTGGTTCTTTATGTAAGCGTACACTATTGAATAAAATAACAAATCAACTTTTAATATATTTCTTTATTCGTTTGTGGTGCAGGCCCTCTATTGGAGTTTCTGAGCAAATTTGTGTGAGTTTGCTGTGAGGGGATGCATGTGCCATAGATACCACACTATCCTGGTCAATGCCTACTGTTTGCTGTCCCTCAGCTAAGGCCATTGGTGATGAGGGATATATTGGCAGTATGAATGTGCGCATAGATGGGGTGGAAAGCTGTGTACTGTCGATTGGCGGACCAACGACAGACCCTGTCAAACCTGCCTGTGCCACAACACATTTATCATCATTTCCACTATTTGAGGCAGTGACTTCAGGTTCCCTGCTGCACTCAACCAACACAACCTCAGCACCTGTGAGAGGAAGACAGGAAACACACTTTACAATCTGTACATGATGTTAGCACACATGCACCCATGCACACATGCACACATGAACACATGAACACATGCACACATGAACACATGCACACATGCACACCAATACACTACTCAGTAAAGTTGACACACACACACACACACACACACACACACACACACACACACACACACACACACACACACACCAACAGCAATACAGAACATACTCATTAGTGGTTAATGGTGGAGTACAGTATCGCAAGCCAAAGAGTCCTATCACACGTGTCAGCATGCAGGATGTGTGTTGCTCAACAGCATGCAGTGTGAGTGTAGAGAGTCCTTGTTAATAACAGTATACATGTCTTTGATGCATGTGTGTTGTTCAATGATTGGCCTCACCTTGGAACACAATGTGTACATGGACACAACATTACTGTGCAAGTATGAAATGCTTTCCAATGTCCTGTGCACCAACTCTCATAGTTATACATACCATGGCCGGATGCACACAACTGTCAGGTGTATGGCAATGACTGCTATGTGTAGTACTGTAGTTACTGTAACTGGATGTAGTGTAGTACCATGAGCCATCATCAGGCAGTATCATGTGGTCACTCAAGGCCACTAATGTATGCCACACTGGCAACTATCTTGCTGTACCTGACCTGCACCACTTTGGCTACATTAACTATTTCACAGGCAGTTGTTACATGGGTATGTAAGGTGTTCAATAGGGAGCATTGCCTAACATGAATGTGTTGTGTGTTGAAGAGTGTCGCACTGCCCCATGATAGGCCTCTACCCCTCAGGTATAGTATGTGTGCTGTGTGGATGACATTTGGGATACTGGAGTCTGACTTTACAGCAGGTATATAAATATGCCATGTGTATCATATTAACACTTACTGCGTATGACAAAGTGGTGTATGTTGTGTGCATGTGTATTGACTCTGCCTATACAATGTCCACTACAGTGTACCACAATTGGTTGGGATGCTCTGTGTATTGCATGTGTTTGAGGTAGCTACTCATGTTACTGGGATGTGCATAGTCCCACAGAAAACATGCAGAGCATGCATTATGTGTAGGTGTTTTACATGTGTATATGGCCTACAACTCTCCTATGACATGCACATGTTATTTGCTATATTAAATGTAGAACACTCACCAGCATGGGTCTGCTGTCTTGCTATCACACCAGAGGGACCTACAAGGATATGAGACAGTTTGTCAGTGTCAACAACTATGGCATTGCTGCTGTGAGTTTGCAATTTTACAGTAGTACAACAGGCGACAGTTACAGGCATACAGATTATGTACCAAATTATCAGTATTGCACAACACCAGGCTCCACATCTTCTAAATACACAGTATACATCTGACATATGCATGTTCTAACAATCGAGCTAACAGTAGTCTACAGATATGCCATGTTACCTGCATGCTCTGAGTCAACTTGCTGGGTGACTCCAGCCTCCATGATGATACATGTCTGTTGTAGTGGTTGGCCAGGAGCCACCATGCTGAGGAGCAGCTCTTCCACTCTGGTGAGGGGTGGATGTGTTGCTGCACCACCACCTGTGGCAAGCTGTTGTCTGTGGACATCGGAGGCATGCTGCCAGACATGTCTAATTAAATCACTGCAGTGATGGCGTACCTGCTCATAAGTCCAGTTATACATGCCTACGTCATTCACCCGACGGACAACATCTTGCCACAGTGCAGTGCGCCCATGCTGGTCCTGGCTGGTTCTGGAGAACAGCAGGGTGTGATGTTGTAGTAGGGCATCTAGGATTATTTCCTCCTCTTCAGGGGAATACGCAGGTTTGCGATTGTGAGACATGTCCCTGGAAGACAATAAAACAATAATTGTGAGCAAGTCATGTGGCACACAACATTCTAAAGTACAGACATCAATGAAAGGCCATATATAGCAACCCATTGGCTGTCAGTAGATACACACTTTTAATACCACATATCAGTGCTCAGCCCACAACTGCCTGACAGTGCCTGGCACATTCTATATATTAAACCATGTTCTGCTCAGCAACAAAGTGAAACCAGTATGTAAGACTATACAACAGTACATGGCACACTGTATTTGACACAATGCACCACCTAGCCACAGGAGGTATATATCAAGCTAATGGATGAAGAAAGATGTCATCCATTGCAATGATTGTAAAGTACAGTTACAGTATTACCAGTATACCACAGTAGTCTTTCATGCCAAACTTCTGCCTAACATATGTGCACAGTTGTTGATATAGGTGGCATACTGCTGTACTAGACTATACATGTTGCTAGATACACACGTATACCCTGTAACACAGATATGATTGAGGGCATGATACAGGCATAATTACACACACATCAGACATACATACAACACACAAATGTATGCCAACCCAGATGAGCTTTACCTGTGTACCATACAGTACTGTGTGTTACAAAACCTTATGCCTGAGGTATGTATTTTTATTTTATTTATTTGACATTTGTTGACCGGGAAAGTCCGACTAGGTTCCACAGATCCTGTTTTCAGCGGAGGCCCGGGGAGAAATGCTCCAGACTTTCCAGATATCATTTGCTGTATTATTCCAGCAAGCATCAAGAAGCATTCCTAGTTTTGCTTGTTTTTGCTTTTGTGTGTGTGTGTGTGGAGGGTGTAATCTGTGAGGACTACAGGGAAGACACAAAACAGTGCTTCCAAGCAATGTGAACATACACCATACTGTACTGTTTAGGCCTACAGCTTCAGGTAGTACTACAGTTCATATGGGAGTTGGATTCACCAGCAGTACCACTCACTAAGCATACATGTATTGCTTTAGCCTACAATAGGACACCACAGTCGACAACAAGGGACTACGTCACACTGTATGCCATACTACTTTTTCTGCCTAGCAATAGCATACATATCTTTTTCTGGGATCACAGCTAACTACCATGCCAGAAACAATTTCGCACTAAGCTATCACACCTTTACAGACCTTGCACACATTAACCAACACATTCACCATCACACTTAGTCAACCTCACATAGCAATTATTGCACTAAGTACATGTGTGTGTGCTTCGTGTCATGGGTAGATAATATGCTATTGGCCCTAGGGACTACAGCAGCATTTGACACACATGTAATTTAATTTCACTTGCCCCTGTCAACCAGAGCCACAGAGATGATTCCTGGGGTGTATTTCCTATCTCCCAAACAATCATCAGGAGTATTTATGACAACTTCTAATGAGGAGCTTTGTTTGCTATTGACAGGTGGTTTGTTCCAGAGTATGGAATGTCTCTGAGTTAGGACTCTATCCCTCCAGCATGTGCTGTTTAGTGAACTGACAAGGTGTAGGGCCCTAGAGCTTGTATCTGGGAGGGATTGTAATATGTTTACGTGGAGGATGTCCAACAGCTATGGGTGTGACATAGCTCAGTATGTTAGGCAGAGGTCACCTCTGGGTAGGCGCTATGCAACACAGTGTAGCTGTGGTTTTGTGAGTCGGTCTGCATAGGGCATCTGTTTGAGGCTGGTATTACTCTTTATGAGGTATGTCTGTGGCCTTTCCAGTTGCTGTAGTTGGCATTGTGCTCTCTAATGGGTTTTTAAGTGTGATAAGTAGAAGGGAACACTGACCTATATTTTCCTAGATGACACACCTTTTGTGATGACATGTACCACGTAGACAGAGTACATGACCAGTGTGGCACTGTGATTATCAAAGGGGAGGCTACTGTCCACCTGTGTCCCATGTTCCCTTATCACACCTTCGGTGTTAGGTAGACTACCACCTATGTGGTAGTTAATGGGTACAGTGTTCTGGCAAGAAGGGATGGCACTGCAGTGTCAACACTGAGCTTCAGTCCATACCTTGGTCGCCAGGCACCTATCGCAGTAAGTATGCCCCATGTCTCTCTCCCTCTCTCCCTCTATCTATATATATATCTGCATATCTATATATATTTGTCTATATATCTATATATCTATATATATATATATATATATATATATATATATATATATATATATATATCAACACACACACATACATACACACATACATATAAACATCCATTGATGTACATATAGATGTACATATAGGCACATATACAGTCCACTATTCATGGTGGGAATATCACTTATGCGACAGTTGTGAGATATACAGTCATGTAATAATATTACACAGTATTGTTCAGACTACATTGAAGGTGTCCTCAGCCCATGTAGCTTTAGCAGGCCTCACTGGCTACAACACTGCAAAAATGACAGAGCATACCCACAGCGTTTAACCACCACATGTCATATACCAGCACTGCATGCTATTGTCTTTTCCACACACTACAACCTACATAGAAATATGCACATAACAACCTTCAACAATGTATATATGTACACCCTTCACAAACAATTGCAGTATGTCCCTTGCCCTATGCACATGTACAGATACATAGAGATACGTACTGCTGCCACATATGGATGATTCACAGTATGTAGAGTACTCTTCATAAACATCTACTACATGCCAGCAAATACATATGTGTTACATGCCTTTCATTTGTATTGCTGTGTTCTGTTTGTTTTTAAACGAAATGTCTTTTTTTTTCCTTTTTCTTTTCTCTCTGTTGCTCTTTCTTTTTCTGTGTTTCTCTGTCTGTCTTTGTGTCTTTGTCTCTGTCTCTATCTCTCTCTCTCTCTCTCTCTCTCTCTCTCTCTCTTGCTGCAATGAGATTATTGCATGTGTAGACAGCAAGTACAGCCTGCTTTTCTAGGTATCTGCACATGTGCATGTGATGGCCTCTGCACCAATTGGTGCCCACCATACTAATTGCGTGCAGCCTGCTGTGTGGTAATTGCACTACTCACTGTCATAGCAGCCCACTGCTACAAAATGCTAGGTTAGGTAGGTGTAGCCCTTTCAGCTTTCCAAAGTGGGGCCCATGCTTGTTTGCTGTGGACACCGTTGTGTCAGTCAGAAGGTCAGTATACTTCTTATCTCTGAAGCGAGGGTTGTAGCCAGTGATTTGCATGTTGTACTCAAACCTGAATGTTGCTGCTTCTAGTATACACTTGTCAGTGTAGACTTTTATTCCCCCTCCACATGCTTACACAAGATACATGGGAGTATGTACTTTCTTTTCTAATTAGACAATTAACTGCCATACAAAAGTAGTTATTGTAATGTATTCCTCTGGCACATGAACTGTTTGTGAACTACTATACTGTAAATATTAATTACCTCACGTCTGAACAGTTTGTTTATTTGTGTTGACATTAGCATGGGCTGCTCAAGACAACTGGACACATTTCAGTACTGAGTATGCCTACCTACATCCTTGGTAGAGCCTGAATACACAGGTATATTGTTCTTTTGGGTAGGGGTGCAGAAGTACAGAGAGCATTATATATTATTGTGTGATGTTTATCTTGCTGAACATACAGGGTTGCTGTGTACCTGTTAGTCTAACAAGGCAAGTAGTCTGTCTGCGTATCTCCCACTTGTGGACATATCCAGATGGTAGCCAGAGGTTGGCCTATTATTCTTTGTCTGTGCACCACATCAGTTTTTTCTGCACTGTAACAATGGCATTGTCACAGCTGGTTGCTAACAGTACATGGCTACATCCTTCGATATTTCTGTGTTGTACTCCTACATAAGGGTATGCTTGTGAGACTCATTCAAAAGCTATTTGCAGAGTGTGTAACAGCAGACAAGCTGGAATGCCTTTGTGTTTATGCCTCTGCCAGGCCTCTGATACACTCAGGTATATACTTGAACAGCCTCAGGGAAAGGTACATATAAGTGGGATACACCTGTAATATATTACAGACATTAAGTTGAGACTGTGAGAGAATCAGAGCATATGTATTAATGCACCTTTTCTGACGTGCATGCAGTGTGTACTATTACTTATTGACATTATTCATTAAGTGCAATCCTCCACTCTTCGGCCTACCATCAATACTTTTCAGAGGGATTCGGAGGGACAAAGCTAACATTTGTTTTAGGAATCAGGGACATCCCTGAAAAGCAGTCACAGTTGGGAAGTATGGCCTCTGCCCTATTCAAATATGCCAGTGTTTATCCTGCTGTGATACTGTGTGGCGTTTGTAAAGTGCTACTGTAACATTATTTCCTGCTAGAATGGCTGGTTCTCTTTTCACAGTCATGTCATGCAATTCCACAACAACTGCTGGTAAAGATCCACAGAACAGGATTTGTGTTATGACATTCCTATTTTCCCTTTACATTCACTCATTGTAATGCATGATATATTTATTACAGCACCAACTTGTTGTAAATCTTCTGTGGCCTAGTGGTACTTCATGCAGTCTAATGTGTCCAAGGTCTGGGGTTCGAGCCTGACAGAGATGTTTTATTTTGCTGCTCAGCAGAACAAGGGCCCTGCCATGCAGAGTGACTAAGGTACTTTTAAGCAGTTGTAAGCAGGTTTGCACGACGCTTAGCAAAACATAGCTAAGCGCACACATGCGCACACTCGCTCAAACCCACTAACTACTGCTTAAAAGTGCTTACTCCTGCTAACCCCCGTGCTAATTTCTTTGAAAGAAAAGAAAATGGGGAGATAGGAAAGTGGTGAAAAAGGGGGCACAAAGAGGGAAAGACAGTAGGGAAACAAGCTCGGGATGTGCAGGACAGGTGTAGGGAAGGTCCATAGCTGCCCATTTCTTTACCAGCAACAGCTGTGCATATGCAATAAATTTGGAGTGAAATTTGAAACCTTCCACCCCTGAGAGAGGGGTGAGGACAAAAAAGTATGTTGTACTGCCAATTATAATTATCAGTTTACATGTCCAACGGACATGTGTGCAAAATGGGCAGCTATGTATGGGGCATAATTTTTTTGTGGGAACAGATTGCCCTTTTTTTTTTTTTTTTCAGGTGAGAGTGGAAAGTGAGGTAGAGGAAGAAGGTATATTTGGGAGGTAGGTTGGGTAGGTAAACAAACAAGACAAACAAGATGCATACAGGGGCGGAGTATGACACATGGGGTGGGTGAACACAATTGACGGGGACGGATGTTTGGAAATCGCAAGCCCATGAGCCCACAGATGGTAACAATGGAACTGAGATCTCCACCCATGGGCAGTCAGCACTGCACCTTCACAGCCCTGGGGGTGGCTGTGCTGGGGGCTGCGTAGGACAGGCAGGCTCACCTGTGAGACGCGTCACTCTCGCCTTGAGCTGGCTTAGGGGATCAGCGACTGAACGCTGGATCTCCCTATGCACCACAGCCCGGACCCTTCGGAGGGTGACAGGTGGCACTTCTCCGCCCATGCTTGCATGGGGGGGATGAGCCCCATCCCCTGCAGTGCTTCCACCCGAAGGTGGCACAGGACCAATGGAGGAGGGGAGCCCGGGCTGGGCACCGGACCTGCTGGTGCCAGGTGCAATCGCCAGCTGAGGAGAGACAGGTGGGTCCACTGGGACCGACCTTCCCATATGTTCTGTGATTAGGTGTGTTTAATTACAACATAAACAACAGCATTCCAAATTAGTTGTAACAGCATGCAGTAATATTTCCATTAACCCAACACACCAAGGTTCCAACAGTTGAACAGCAAGCATAACACATGCATATATTGAACGACAGTGGACATTCCAACAGCATGCAGGGATGATTGGTGGCAACAGGCCACCAAGATTGTGGTGTTTGAACAGGGCACATGCATCAAAGTAAATGCAGATATTTACAGAACATTAGGACATATGTCCCAACAAATGTTTTGAGATTAGACATACCCATTAAGGTGTGGAATTGCATTGTTTATGCACATACAGTAGGGTGTAGAAAGAAACCTCAATTAACATCTTATAAGTACTTTTAGTCTACACTACATTCGTATTGACTGCAGGTGTATATCCCCTACATGTATTATTACACTTGCCAACATGCATTAGGTTGTGGAATGGGTTTGGCTAGTTCATTATATACCTGACCTATATCTGACATACTAACTGTCCAAGATGCAGATATTACTGCTACATAGTTATTGATTTTATTTATATTTATATATCTACATATCTGGATGTGTTCACATGACATTTTCAGTTAAATTTGTACAGAACCCTACATTTCGTGTAGCACACTCACATTTCTGGGGAACTCATTAACAAGCTACTTGTGTGCCAGATTTACTTATGCATGCCAGCCATTAACTGACTGTTGAGGACTGTATATATGCTTCACAGCTACTGGCACTTCCATCAACCACTTTAGATGGGACTTCCCAACTGTGGGTTGACAGCACTTATTACAACAGCACTATTTGTATAATGCAAGGGTACAACAACATTTCAAAGTAAGTAACACAGACACACTCCAAGTATTATACCTTTATTAATTACATTACACACTTTTCCACAGGCTCTCTCCTTTATTTCATATTGCAGTGCATACGGAAGACATATTCAAGACATATTATACCTTTATTAATAGGTTAGAACACTCTTTTTCAGGCTCGCTCACTTATTTTATATGACAGTACATGCAGAGATATTATTCTGGACATATTTTACCTTTCTTAATGGGTTACTACACTTTTTCTGGCTCTCTGACTTATTTTATATAACAGTACATGCAGAGGAATTATTCAGGGCATTTTATGGCTGTATTATTGGGCTACAACACTTTATTTCAGGCTCTCTCACCTATTTTATATAACAATACATGCAGAATAATTACTAACCAGCCTGGTGGTGCAGCCTTATCAGCCTATCTGCATAGGCTTGCTGATTTGCAGCACGGACACCTGCAGCTGTGAAGTAAATGAAGGGATATTGAGACATACCTATCCATTATATAGACTAAATTAGCATGCCTTACATACTTCATTCCATGGCTACCTACTCAGTAGTGGGGCATCTTGCATGTCACGGGCCTCCTGTATCCATTGGTTCAGTAGGTCCTGCTTCCGTCTCTTCAGGTCTGCATGGTGGTGATGGGCCTGCTCACCAGTCTGAGAAACACCTGTGGCACTGGTGAGATCATGAGCTAACCAGTTCCAAGCCTCTGCTTTGTACTCCATCCCTTGGAACTGGCCCTACAGGAGTCTTGACTCATGACAGTGGACAAGGAGCCAAACCATGTATTTTGACTCCTCAATGCCCCAACGTTGCACTCGAAAGCGAGTACCCTCTCCAGCACCAGCCATTCTAACTGCAGATGGGAGCTACAATCAGTTATGGCGAGTATTCCCACCTATGGGGCTTAAATATGCTGCATTTCCCGCACTTTTTTGTGATTGGCCATTTTTGAAAAATCTCGGCTGACTGTAGACCTGCTTAGCAATGGTTAATCTACCATTTATAAGTATATGTATGTTAACAGTGGCTGTTTATCCTAAGCTGTCATGGCTTAGTGGTTCAGTACTTTGATTATGGTGCACAGTGTCCTGGGTTCGAACCTTGTCATTGCTTTTTATTTTACTACTGTCCAGACAGGCTAGGGGATGTGGCTGTGTTTAGGCAACTTTGCTCTACATTGCTCCACGTTGCCCTACCAACGTTGGTTGGTGCAGCGCGCACCTCCGCACAAACCGATTGCGCTGGGTAAAGTGCAATTTAGCTATGGGCAACTATATTTTGCTAGGTAAAGCACTGCTTAACTACGGGCAACTATATTGTGCTGGATAAAGCGCTGCTTAACTACGGGCAACTATATTGCGCTGGGTAAAGCACTGCTTAACTACGGGCAACTATACTGCGCTGGGTAAAGCGTTGCTTAACTGTGGGCAATTATATGTCAGGATCCTTTATAAATGTACATTTTGTTCACTGATACATAGGCCATTTCAATGCTTTTTAGTAAAATTTTAATCATATATGTCAGGAATAATTTCATATACTAATTTAAAACATAAAAGAGAAAGGGGAGTGGTGGGACTAGAACCATAAATGCCTCCTCTTTGTGCGCAGGCTCTACCACTATGCTATTTGGTTTAATTTGCATAGACATTCCTTATTATGCTCTTCAATGTCGAGATTGCTAACTGCAGCTAAGCAATCGGCACACCCGCACAAATACGGGCAGCTATATCGGGAATTAGAAAAAAAAAATTAAAGTTTTACTTTTTATAACTGTACTGGGGGTTTACAATGTCAGGGAGTGTAGTGTTGGGTACGTAGACATTTGAGCGGACTCACTCATGTGTGTTGACATTTCACAATTCAGACACTTGCAGGGGTGTGGACCTTTGGACTGCTCGGCAGTCGGACACGCCCCCTGCCTTCCTGCACCGTCCGTGTTAGACTTGGAGTGGAGTCAGCATGCCCTAATGAATATGCATGGCATGCTGACTTCATACCGTTCAACTGCAGTCTCCGAGTAAGACTTATTTAGTCTTACACGGAGGATTTGTGAATCCGGGGGTTGATCTTTGCTGGAAATACCAAAGTGGATTTATTGTTTTTCTTTTTAAGTTCTTTAATGAGTGGTAAGCAGAATTTTCTTTTACTCATTACTTTACTGGAATAATCATTGTCAAATCTGATGCATGTTCACCTATTTTAATAGGTGGGCTGGACCATATTGTTTTTAATAGTTGATCTTTTTCTAAGTTGTATATGACGTTAATATATTTGAATGCGGTGGTGAGTTTCCTTTTTTTGAAAGTGCTTTCAGGAATCTATGTGAGTTTCAATTCCAAAACATAAAGTTTCAGGTAGATTTAATGTTTTATGTAGCCAGGTTGTTAAAAAATATTACATTGTCTCTCTCATACTTTTCAGGTATACCATAAATTCTAATGTTATTCTGTCTCAGTCTATTTACTAAATCATCAGCTTTATCTATGAGACTGTTACTTTCTTTAAGGAAATTCAGTCCAAGACCCACCTTCAGTTATTCTCCCTTCAGGATCATTTAAAGCTTCATCCATACTACTGATTTGTGCACTTTGTTGTTTCATAAGAATTTCTAAAGGGTCCATATTCTTTCTGCACTCTTCTTTGCAACTTTCTATTTGTCTAACCAGTTTGTCCATTTTAAGTAATACATCCTGTATGCTTGGTATTATTGACTGAATGTCTATTTTAACACAAGAATCCAGAGTACCATTTCTTGAATGGCTCATGTTGAAGTCTCTTCTCTCTTAACCAAGCAGTTAAAAGTCTGACAGGAAAATTGCAGCTTTTAAAGAACTTGAAGTTATAATTATTTTCTTTGACTCTTAGTAAATAACATTAGCTAACATCTATCTCCAAATTTAAATTTTTGATTATATTTTCTGTCAGAGAAAAGTTTTCAGTCACAGAGCTTTCACCATTTGCTGTTCTCAGTTAGCCATCTTGGCCAAAAAACCCTCTCAGTGTACCATCTGATATCTTGTCCACAGCTGGGGAGCTGAAGTCTTCCTTTGTCATGTTGCTGTGTCCACATCTTTATTTTGGAAGCCTAATAAATTGACCTTTGGCCATCCCTTTCTTCTGTCATGCATGGTATTGGATATTAAAATGTAAAAAAAAAAACTGATGGAGAACATTGACATCTGTGCAGTGACAGAGAACTGTTTCAAAGGTCCAGAGAGCACCCTTGCATTACCAGGCTTCAATTCATACCACACCTTTCAGCCACCTAACCCAGAAAGAAGCACTAAAGGTGGAGGCGTGTCCATATTCATTAAGGATATCCACACCTCCAGGCTAGTTGCACAGCATAATGCATCCGAGATTATCCAAGTGCAACTAACTCTGGGCAAGACCGCAATCCAAATTGTAGCTTGCTACAGACCCCCCACCATGCCCCAGGATTCACACTCCTCATTTCTTGATACACTGGAAAGTATTAGGGTACAACCCAACACCCTAATAATGGGTGATTTCAACTACCCCACCATTAACTGGGAAAACTACTCATGTACCAACTCTTTTGCTCATCGTTTTCTAGAATTCATAAATTCCAATGCCTTGGATCAACTTATTCACACCCACACCAGGAGCAGCAATACCCTAGACCTGGTCATCACCAACATGGGAAACCGGTGTTCCACACCAGAGGTCAATTCCTCGTTGGTCAGATCCGACCACAAGCTAATCAGCCTAGACATCCACATCCCACCCCCAGCCCCAATTAGGGAAACCATCGTAAAAAACTTCTCAAAAGCCAACTTCACACTTCTTAAGACAGAAGTGGCAAACTTCATGACACCCATGCAGACGGACATTAGAGGTATGACTGCCGAATCCCACACAAATGCACTTTATAAGCACTTACACGAGTGCATGGATCATGCTATCCCTAATAGAACCAAGATGTTATCCTCCAAAAAAAGGAAGCCGATCTGGTGGTCCTCTGCCATAAACAAACTCTACAACAGAAGAAAGAAACTGTTGCAAAAAAGAGTAAAATCCCATGACTGGAGGAACTCCCTGGTCAACCTCAGTAAGAATTTGAGATCCCTCATAAAATCCTCCAAAGCTAGTTACGAAAACAAAATTGCCACTGACTCTAAAGACAACCACAAAGCATTCTATAGCTATGTCAAGAATCTAAATGGGAACACTCAGATCTGCTCTGAGTTACAGCATAATGGCACTAAATATACAGAACCAACTGATATTGCCAAAATCCTAGCAGATAGGTTCAGTGCTAACTTTACCCACCTCTCCCCGCCTAGAGGGCCCATCTCTATACCGGAAGAATGCAAAGTTCCTATAATCACGGCTGCACAGGTGAAAAACACACTCTCCAAAGCAAAGCCAAGAACACAGCATCCATGGGACCTGACAATATCCCAGGCTGCGTTCTACATGAACTACAGAATGAACTGGCACCCTACCTAAGTACCATGTTCAATCATAGCCTCACCTCAGGCTTTGTACCCACTGAGTGGCGCACCACGACAGTTATCCCACTCCACAAAGGGGGAGCCACGACGGACCCTGGGAACTACCGCCCCATTAGCCTGACGAGCCTGGTCTGCAAGGTCATGGAATGTATCATCATGGAACTCATAAACAAAGACATTGGTAATCTCCAAACTCTGGACCCTACTCAGTTTGGATTTGTAAAAGGCAGATCATGTCTCCTAAACCTGATTGACTTCTTTGAAGCAGTCACCAAAGCCATAGATGATGGTAAAATGGTTCACACAGCTTATCTAGATCTCACCAAGGCTTTCAACACCATCCCCACTCTGGAATTATAGATAAGCTCACTAAACTAGGTATAAATCCCTATGTCATAAGATGGGTTGCCAACTGGCTCACGGACAGAACCCACACTGTGAAAGTAGCGGATTCCAAATCCGACATCAGACCAGTGACAAGTGGAGTACCACAGAGTTCAGTCCTGGGTCCTCTCCTGTTTGGTATCTACTTCTCTGAAGTGCAGGCCAACACAGAAGGTCTTTGGCTAACAAAGTTTGCAGATGACTGCAAACTAGGAGCCATAATCGAAACTCCTAACGATGTGGACAAACTACAAAAGGGCCTCACTGAGACAGATTCCTGGTGTCAAAGCCATGGCCTGAAGCTCAATGCCAAAAGTGTATTGTCATCCCTTTGGTAAAAACTCTGTACCCATGAACTACCACATAGCTGGTAGTCTACTTAATGCCAAAAATGTGATAAGAGACCTTGGGACACAGGTGGACAGTAGTCTCTCCTTTGATAATCACATCGCCACAGTGGTCAGGAAATCCTTCTACATGGCTCATCTCATCACAAAAGGATTCTCATCCAGAAAAAAAGAGGTCATTGTTCCCCTCTACTCATCACTCATTAGACCCATTATAGAGTACAATGCCCCTTTTGGTATGTACCTCACAAGACATCTACAACAACTGGAAAGACCACAGAAATACCTCAAAGAGGATTACTGGCCTCAAACAGATGCCCTATGCAGACCGTCTCAAAACTACAGCTTTACTCCATCGCATATCGCCTACTCAGGGGCGATCTCTGTCTAACATACAAAGCTATGTCAAACCCAGAGCTGTTGGACATGCTTCTCCTAAAGAAATCCCAATCCCTCTGAGCTACACGCTCTAGGGACCTTAACCTTGTCACCACAATAAACAGAACATGCTGGAGGGATAGATTCCTGTCCCAGAGACTTCCCATACTCTGGAACAGACTACCTATCTATGTCAAACAGAGCTCCTCATTAGCACTCTTCAAGAAAAATCTTGATGATTGGATGGGAAATGGGAAATTCACCCCAGGGATCACTTCTGTGGCTCTGCTCGACAGGGGCATAGGAAAATAATTTTCTTGGGTGGCGAAAGCCAGGGTACATTTTAGCCTAGTACCTACCTATGAACCTATGAACCTATGATGGAATAAGTAGGCTACCTATATATATATATATATATATATTATATTCAAATTCTACAGAAATGTTAGTACCCAAAATAATTGGTTAATTTATCATCATAAAAAGTAAATTCTAAAAAGTTAGTTGTACCATTCAAATACATTAAAAAAATAATTTATTCTCATCACCACTCAATGCAAATATATTCCACATATCATAAATATAATAATATTTTGGGCTTGAATAGACAATTAAAGACAAAACCTTTCTCCCAGTACCATACAGCTATGTTTGTCTAGACTGGTGCACAAGTTGCTCCCATGACTACACTTCTTTTCTGGTGAAAAAAGAAAAAAACATAAAATTACTGTTTAAAACAATTTCTGTTGTATTGTGAACCAAACGAATCTCAGCATTGTGAAAAGATGTGTTCATCAAAATGGCTTTGTGAAACCAAGTAAGACTGATGTTGTGGGGGTACTAGAAAAAGATCTTTCACATCAGATGATACATTAGGGTATGTTCATTAATGTTTATGTCTGTCAAATGTTCAAGAAATGTCATGGTTCTCTTAAAACATGGTTAGCGCACACACACACACACACACACACACACACACACACACACACACACACACACACACACACACACCCACACACACACACACACACACACACACACACACACACACACACACACACACACACACACACACACACAGTCACAGCTCCTTGTAACTATTGCTGAAGTGACCTGCAAGATTTCTGTTTTTTTTTTAACCTTTACTTATTTCTTTGTTTAGTGAGTGCAAAAAAATGGTTGTTCCTGCTGCACATACTTGCATTCATTCTGTTATTTTTATTTTATTTTTTTTTTAATATTATGTCAGTTTTCCTGCTCACTAACACCTGTTTTTTTTTAAGAGATGCTATTAGTGAGGGAAGAAAATGGCTGCTCCAGTAAAGGGTTTCAATTAGGGAACAAAATTCATGCTGGAAAGGTTTCATGTCTTGTTACTGGTCTCTCCCTGTTCAGTATTTCACCTCTTTGAACCATCAAGTGTCTAGTGCAGATCTATAATTCTCCATTTTCTAGTCTGCATTATACAATAGAAACACACTTGACTTTCATAATTGTCCACCCCAAATGGACACAGCAGTTAAAGTGCCTATTGAAAATCCAGCATTACTCACAGAAAAAAAGTATGGCCACAAAAGAAATGGGAGAATACACAGATCCCTCAGATGTAACAACTAAAAATAAAAGTTCAAGCCCTGGTTTCTTTGTTCTGCTAAGCCCTGAAATTAAATCTAGATGGACATGCATTGAAAAAAGTATCTCCTTCCCAAATGCTACACAAAGAACCAAAACACAATAGGAAAATGTAAAATAAAGAAATACATACATACATAATACATAAGAATGTTTAAAGTACCCACAAAATGTCAGGAGTCTGCAAGCACTCTAAAGTAAAAGGAACATATATGTGCACTCCCGACTCCTATAAAACGTGTCAGAAACAACACTTCATCTAATATACTGTGGCCACATCATAATGTACATTTGCAGTAAATTAGAAAGCCATCCTCAGTCACGCAATATGTTGAGAAGAAATGGAATAGAAATATTTTCTGAAATATAACACCTTGCCCAGGGATTAATGAACACCACTTCTGGAATTGCAGCCAAGACAGTACCATTTACAGTGTATGCACAATGAGTTGCAAGGCTAATCATATACCAATGCAGCCAGATCAATGTACATGATGAAGCATCTCTCATTGTAGCTGAAAGAATTGATATGATTGTAGAATATTAGAATGAGCTGCAATTTCTGCATAAAATATATACAATCTTGAACTGTTTACATATATACATGTTTACTTGAGTTGAACTGATCTGATTCTGGAACTTTACTTGTCTGCCCTTTATATAAGTATGTGAAGTTTTTTTTTTTTTCATTTTCTAACATGAGATAATGAACCAGTGGCTTTAGTGACACATAACATTTATGTTGCATTCTTTCATTGGCATGTAATCTGAACTTTTGACTGTACTGTCACTTTTAAAGTGCAGCGCTGACTTTAAATTTTACATTCTGTAAACTAGTAAAACATCAGTTAGTATTTGTAAATGCTTTTCATAGGTTCATAGGTGTGTACTAGGCAAATGACCATGGAGCCTTTACAAGCCTAGCTCATAGGATTACCCTGGCATTGTGCCAGTCGATCTTAGTTCCCACTGCCTCTGTTGAGTAGAGCCACTGGAGTGATCCCTGGGGTGAAGTTTCTAGTTCCCTTCCACTCATCAAGATTTCTCTTGAAGAGGGCAAGTGAGGTGCTCTGCTTGCCATGGATAGGAAGTCTGTCCCATAGAATGGGCAGTCTCTGGGCTATGAACCTGTCCATCCAGCATGTTCTGTAGATTGTGGTAATGAGGTATCAAGATATTATTTATGCATTGCAGCACTTTACTACCATAATTCAAAGGTCTTAACAATTTTTGCTAAGCAAATCAATACCACAGAAATGAATTTGCCAGATCTATGACACTCCCAGTAAGTCCTTCTGAGAAAAAAATAATGTTTGAAAATGTGGTCAGCTGTGGCAGCTGAACTGGAATTTATTTTATCTTTAACCCATAAATCTGCATGTTCCTGCCATAACCATTTCTTCAAATTGTATTTATTTGCACAATCTAGTGTATACAAATTCTTACAAGTGTCATATCTGTTTAGTACTGTACATTCTATAGCATTTTTATTTTTCTACAAAATCTTGTTACTGAAGTCTTAAACAACATGTAACACTGATGAAGTGTCCTTATCTAGTACAGAGCTGTTACACTTAGAAATGTTAACTGCTATAATTTTCGAACCTTTAAATCCAGACAAAACTACACTCATGTCTTTTAGCAGAGGTCTATTTATAGCTGAAATTGATGCATCACTATTAATCAGTACATTGTTCTATAATTTCTTTTTTGTAAGCAATGAAATATTGTCATTTCTTTCAACCTTACACAATGAGAGATAATCTGGTTTGGTGCCAGACTGTCATGCCCTTTATAGATAAGATGAAAATCCTTTTTTATAGAGCTAGCAACAACACTGACTTGAGCTATGGTATCCATTTTTTTTATTTTGCCTTGAAACACTAGTAATAATATTGACTTGCACTAAGGTATGCATTTCTTCTTTATTTTGCCCTGAAGTCTATATCTCATTTATGTTTATTAAACTGATGAAAATCTGCACTCTGATTCCTCTTATCCTCCATTAGTTTAATATTTGCATTGGCTTCTGAAAACAACAAACTAGAATGTATTACATTCTGAACATTTGTATTTGAAATTGTGTCTTGTGTGGAAATCTGCATGTTACTTACACTGAGTTTACATCTGTAGCTGCAATACTATGACTTAACTCAGTATCTTGAATTGCATGTAAACTAGAATTTATTACATTCTGAACATCTGATATGAAACAACATGAACTTGAGATACTACAAATGTCTGCTTCTTGTCTTATCTGGAAATCTGCACATTACATACACTGACTGGTTTACGTCTGTATGTGCAGCACTGCGACTTAACTCTGTATTTTGGATTACATGTACTGTAGCATTTCACTGATTTCTGAAGACTGTAAACAAGAATTTGTATTATTTAAGACTGAAACCATACTGATAGAAGTATTCTTGAGCTCATGATATATCTCTTATCTCTATATGTGGAGCTTTTCTCCCCGGGCCTCTACTGAAAATGGAAATATATCCAGCTAGACTAGCCCGGTTAACAAATGTAAAATAAAATAAATAAAAATAAAATAAAAATAAATAAATATTCTGAGAATCCATCTCAGTCTGCTTCTGAGATTTAACCCTTTTGCATCAGAAAGATTTAACATTCCTGAACTAATAACATTGAAATTTAAATGAACATTTCTGAAACAAAGTTTTTTTAGACTGTTTTACCCAATTTGTAACTTTAAACCACACATTTACTGGTGTCTTTACTGTAGAAGTACTGTTTGACATATTTATACAATTTACCTTTACTAATGTATTTAAAGTTTTCAGAGATTTACTGTTTGACTTAGCTAGAAAATGCATGCTCACATAAGGAAGTAGAAGTTGCTTTAAGAAAGTGTTCTGGCACATTGCTGTTAACTGGATAATGTATTTTACACTGGTATCTTAGAGAGTCTGAAGTTCTTTGAGACTTCATGTTCTGAAGGAACACTGCTAAAAGTTTAGATTTTCTGAAGTACTGCTGCTCTGTTGAAGTTCATTGAGCCTTTTTCTGAAGTAGTGTTTTGAATGAACACTGGTCCTCTGCAGGGTACACATAGTCTGACTGCTGATGCATGGTTGCTATGGGGTTTTGGGACTTACATTAACTATTGTCGCCCCAGTTGGCTCACCATTGAAAGAATTGATATGATCATGGAATACTGAAATGAGGTGGAATGACTGGTAGAAACTGGATTGAATGTCTATCTGTTAATTACCTTGAACAGTACTGAACAGGAGCCAATCTCTCCTTTATGGGCCAAATCATCTTGTGCTTTTCAGAATAAAGACTGCACACACTTTAGTTTGGTTAAGTATGCTTTATTATGTCCGGTGGATATAGATATCAACAGCATCTGAATCAAATCTTAATGTACGTAAATGGGGAGCGAGTGGCAAATCTGGCAATGTTATTGTAGGAGGTTGCCAGTTTGTTAAGGTTGCTGAGAACCTAGTAAGTATGTATGAATTTATGAAAAAGATATGTTATGCTTATACCTTATTACAGTTTCTAAGTGTTTTCCATAATAAGAGATAAATCAGTAGACTTTTATCTTCAGGAAGCACACCGCACTGCAATATTTATTATAAAAATGTGGAGCAAAAATGCAAAAAAAAAAAGCAGTAATGTGATGAGTATTCTGGTTATGCAGAAAACATGTATTTTACATGCATTTCTTTAAGGCTAAAAATGTGAAAGTACATGATGTAAACAATGATATCACATTAAGGATGGTTATTTAATGTATGACCCCTGCATATTGGATTAGCCTTTATTTAGTATTAGGGATCCAAATAAAAATGATAGAAACTCCAAATTACTGTGCAGTTTGTCTAAATGTCAATGACATACTCCCGAATAATCATATATTTGAAACAATATTAAATTTCAAATGACACTTTGTCTTGTAATTGTATGGATGGTAATAGAAATTTCATATAAGTTAGAATACGTTTGTAAGTACTAATTATTATTTTAACAAACTGTACATTACAAAGAATGTTCAGAGAGCAAAGGCCAAAGGTCAAAATGTTATGTGACAATATGTTGATGGGTCACCATATCAATCAAATGTGGAGAGTGTGATGTTGGCTTTTTAACAACATAAATTTAAAAATTACATGAATTGTAACAAATGGGCATTAAAATATATACAAAACTATAAGCTAATGCAACAAACAGAACTTCACTGTCATTATCAATTCATGATTCAATCTAAAAGAGCAAGAGGGCTTTGTTAGTAGTTAAGTACTCATACCAGTCTCCTGCGGTAGTGTTGTCACCTCACAGTAAGATGTTGTCATGTTCGATTCTCAGCTAGAGCGTCTTCTGTGTGGAGACATGAGTGAATGGGCGTACCTTCATTGAAGGTTGTGCATCAGGGCCGGCAACTCAGCATGTAAAAATCTACTGCCAATCATTAGCGGACCGGAGTTCTGCTATGGCGACACAACAACAACCAGTCTGTAGTATTTAGGAAACATCATACCCACCATACACATGTACAAAAATCTAATACAAATAGAAGCACAAACATGCACACACTGTCAAGTAGCCCACATATCAGCTACAAAACATCAATAAACCAAACTTTGGCATGTCACAATGCAGGCACCAAGAAAGCACCTTGCTGTATGTAATTAAAAAAAAAAAAAAAAAAAAAAAAAACATAATTTTTTGCACACCTCATGAAAATTATATATGCTAACTCCGAGATCACATAATCCAATTGGAAAGAATTTTCCCCTACCCAGGGATTGTCTGTCTCATGTACCTGTTGACCATCGATGTTATATATATATATATATATATATATATATATATATATATATATATATTTATATATATTTATAGTTATATATGCAGACACACACACATACACTCACACACACACACACACACACACACACACACACACACATGCACACACACACACACACACACACACACACATATAGATAGATAGATATATTTATAGATATATATATATATATATATATAGATAGATAAATATATATATATCTATATATATATAGATATATATATAGATATATATATATATATATATATGGTATTACTACAGGTGCTCATATCCCAAACAGTCAAAAAACACAATCTGAATGCCAGGGACAACAGCAGTCTGTAGCTTGTGCAGGCTATACTCAGGCTTGATCTCAAATATGAGTTCAAGCCAACAGCCAAGGGGAAGGAGCTCTGATCTCACTAGAACATGAATATGAGGCTGGGAAAGCAGATGCGAACAGGGAACAAGAGAGAGAGATTTTAAGATTATGGAATGGCAGGGATACTTTAGACTTATGGAGTGGGAAGGGAGTTTTAGGATTAGTGGGAGGGTGAAGTTTTAGGTAAAGGAATTTTAGGTCTAGGGAGCAGGAAGGGAGCTTCAGGGTAAGGGATGGAGGTTGGACTTTGAAGTTTAGGGAGCAGCAAGGGAGTAAGAAGGAAGTTTAGGGTTGGACCTTTAAGTTTAGGGAGCAGGAATGGAGTGGGAAGGGAGTTTATGGTAAGAGTTAGGGATTTATTGGGCCAAAGAGAACTAAGTAGTTATGGGACATCAATTTAGTGGGAGTTGAAGTGTTTGCCTATTCAAGTAAATGGCAGTGAGGAAGTGTATCAATATATATATATATATATATATATATATATATATATATATATATATATATATGGGTCTACTTCATTTGATCGAAAGACCATTTGACCTAAACCCATTTGACTGAAATTTCATTTGATCCAAAACCAGTATTCAAGGCATGAAACTGGGATTTGTCCTTTTATTTAAAAGAATCAAATAAAACAAGAAGTACAGATTTTAAACGAAACTAGGTAGGGGTCCAGGGTCACACACACACACACACATACATACACACACACACTCTTGCGCAACAGGTAGCACACTTGCCTTTGGTACAGAAAGCCATGGGTTCTATTCCTACAGCACATAAATTGATTGCTGACACTGCAGTGCAGCATAAGGGGATGTTGCACTCCTTGGTATGCTGTCCTTTGGATAAGACTTTAAGTGGAGGCTCCAGCTGCCTGAGTTTATAGTAGCTTAAATGGATATAAAAGATCCCATGGCACCTATTGAAAAGCATGAAGGAAGTTCCTTAATTCTCTGGCCAAATTTAACCTAATAGTATCAATACCACCTTAGGTCTACCCTGTAAAGAGGCTACTTGCCTAGTGGGACTAACCAAGTTAACAAAGGATGAATAAATGATATACTAGGCTAAAAACCACCAGAGCCTTTATGAGCCTAGTTGTGAAGTCCGATACAATTGTGCCCCTATGCATCATAGACATTTATTAGGAGCGTTATATAAGTTAGGAAGTTTCTAGAGGGTATTTTGAAAGGGCATGTTTGTTTGGGTATTACTGTCTGCCTCTGTCTATCAGAGACATGGGGGCCACATCTGGGGTGAATTTCCAATTTCTGATCCATTGATCAAGGTTACATTTAAATAAGGTTAGGGATGAACTCTGCTTCACATGGACTGAGAGCCTGTTCCAGAGTATGGGAATCCTCTGAAACACATACCTGTCTCACCAACATGCTTTATGTCATAAGCAACAGTTAAACCCTTGGATCTAGTGGTTCTGATGCTGTTCCTTTTGCGGATGTGCAAAAGATCCATTAATCCATGGATACCTTGTGTGCTAGGCATAGATTGCCTTTCAATAATCTGTAGGAGACAGAGTATAGAGATAGGGCTTTAAGGCAATCTATATATGGCAATGTGTTTATACTCTGGATTCTCCTGGTATTAACCTTTGTGGGTGTTCCAACTGTTGCATATGTTTGGCCAGGTACATGCTGAAGGGGACATTATATTTATTTATTTATTTATTTTATTTAACATTTGTTTACCAAGAAAGTCTGACCAGGTCAGGAACCCATTTTTAGAGCAGGCCCAGGGAGAAAAGCTCCAAATGATACATGAAAGTTAAGACATTGTACATAATCAAGACAATAGCAAGTATTAAAGCACACATCAAATAAGTGATAAATACTAAATAAGTACGGAGAGGTAGATACAATAATAAAACATATACTAGATAGGCAATACTAAATAAAAGTAATGTGGTAGATTACAACTTTTTTTTTCAGGTAGGATTAAGGTAAAGAGTGAGGGTCAGGCAGGGGGTCTGAACATTAGAAGCAAGCATATGCTTAGAAGAATTGTGGAGTAGGATGGGAATAGTTAAGGGTGTAGAAATGCATAAAGTTTCTAAGTTTTATATGGTAATGGTTAGTGGAGGAAATTCATCATCTAGGGATCTCCAGATGTAGAAAGGAAAGACTCTAGAGAGTGAATGAAGTTCACCTGTTAGGGAAGGAGCAGGGGCAGGTCTGATTACAAAGAAAAAAAAATTGGGGTATATTTGAAGTTGTTAAAGCACTCAATGGTAGTAATGTTTGATGGCATAGAGTTCTAGAGCATGGCAGTATCATGAGAGTATAGGCACTGTCTAGCTCTTTTGTTTGGAATGCAGAAGGTTAGGAGTTGTTTGCCTTCAGACCAGAGGGCTCTGGTAAGGATGTAGGGTTTTAGGATGGATTTAAGGGCTGGGCAACTATCGGGTGTATATATCATGTTATTTGCAGAAGACAGCTGAACTAGGTTTAGGTGGTGTGTGAGTTTGAGCCAGTTTAGTTCTTTCAGAACCAGGCAGTGATGGGAATGATAAAAATAGCCTGTGCAAACTTGGCAATTTTGTGGTAGCAGGATTGGAGCTTGTTTTTTAGAGAAGATTGTAAACAAGACTACAAGGGGGCTGCATACAAGACATAAGGAAGCAAATAGGTATTTGGGAGGGTTTTTCTGGTGAAGTTATCCAAGAAAGCTTTTTGTCTATAGAGTGTTCCTAGTTTGATGTGTGTGTTTTTTAATGCTATTGCCGATGTGGTGTTCACAAGTTAGTTTGTTGTCTATGTTAAAGCCTAGTAGTTTAGTTGTGTGAACTGTTTCAATTTCTGTGTTATCCTCAGAGAATGTTTTAAATTTGGATGAGATTGGTTTTGCTGAGAAAAGCAAGAGTTCTGTAATTTTAGGATTTATGAGTAATTTGGCTTCTCTCAGTCATGTCTCTACTGAGGTGAAGATGGTTTGAGTGAGCTACTGGAGATGTTATATGTTATTAGAGGAGGAAATTATGGTAGTGTCATCTGCATATTGGATAATGGAGTTAAGGGGTGATGGAGTGTGGAGGTTGTTGGTCAAAACATTAAAGAAAGGGGTCCAAATATGAACCCTTGTGGTACACCAGCTGTATTGGTTTGATATTGGGATTATTTATTTTGCCATATAACGCATTGCTGGCAGCTGGATAGGTAGCTTGCAAACCATTGGAGGGATGGTGGGGGTGCAGCCTACAATGGATAGCTGATGAAGAAGTTTGTTGTGGAACAATGTGTCATATGCCTTTGATAAGTCTAGTAGTATTACAGAGGAGATATTACCAGAGTCAAAGGATTTGGACACAGTGTCCATGAAGGAGATTAGGGCAGTGGTGGTGCTGTGTGATGGGTGAAAACCATGCTGGGTAGGGGTAATCAGTTTGTTTTGGATGAGATGGCAAAGCAATTGCATATGTATGCATTTTTCCAGGAGATTGGAAAAAGGAGAGAAGATGGAGATTGGTGGATAATTGGATAGTTCATTGGAGTTGCCTCTTTATGGAAACAGGTGATGATAGATTTTTTCCAGAGGTTAGGGATATAGGACTGTGCTATGTAGTGATGTATAAGGATGGTGACAGGGTATGCTATAGCTTCTGCAGCAAGTTTTAAGTATTCAGGGAGAGGATATCATTATACTCAATGATGAGTCTGGTAATGGCTGAATAAAGTGGCATTATGACTTTCTTGGACCTGGATGCCATGCCCTTTCTTATAAGTTGGGCAACATAGAATGATTTTCTTATTAACTTGGACACACATTGGTCAAAGGCCAGATTACTGTCTACATATGTTCACAGATCTCTGACTAGTGGGTCAATTCTTAGGGGTGTCTTATTGACAGAGTAATTAGCATGTGTGGTAGTTTTCCCGAAAGACACTATAATGCATTTCTAGGCATTGAGTTTTAGTCCATGACTTTGCCACCAGTCATTTTTCAGTGTTAGACCCTCTTGGAAGATGTCTGTGTCATGGGGGGGGGGATCTATGATAGCTTCCAATTTGCAGTTATCTGTGAACTTGATCAGTGAAAGACCCTTGACATTAACCATTACCTCCAAGAAGTGGATGCCAAATGGGAACAGTCCCAGCATGGAGCCCTAAGGTTGCCATCTGATGACCGGTCTCTTAGTGGAGGTGGTATCACAAATCCTGAGTTCCTGGGTCCTGTCTGTCAGCCAGCTGACAATCCAGTGAGTTATAAAGGGGTTTATGCCCAGTTCAGTGAGTTTGTCAACTATACCTGGGTGTGGTATTTTATCAACTGCCTTAACCAGATCCAGGTAGGCAATATGCACCATTTTCTCCTCGCCCATTCCCTTGGTGAACTTCTCAGGGAAGTCAACCAGGTTCAATAAGCATGATCTTCCCTTGACAATGCAAAAGTGGGTTGGATCCAGTGTCTGAAGATTACCTATGTATTACTGATCATTTCAATGATAATTCATCCCATGGCTTTGTATATTAGACTAGTCAGATTAATAGGTCTATTGTTTCCATGGGTCAATTGATGGCGGGAAGTCAACCAGGTTCAATAAGCATGATCTTCCCCTGACAATGCAAAACTGGGTTGGATCCAGTGTCTGAAGATTACCTATGTATTACTGATCATTTCCATGATAATTCATCCCATGGCTTTGTATATTAGACTAGTCAGATTAATAGGTCTATTGTTTCCATGGGTCAATTGATGGCCCACTCTTGTGAAGTAGGATAACCATTGCAGTCATTCATTCTCATGGTACAAAGCCTGCTCTGAGGCTATAGTTGAACAGTAACTCAAGTGACCCTGATAGGTCATGTTTTCAACTATTTAGGAGGCATCCTGGGATATTTTGGAGTCTATTGAGGCTGTGTTTTTTTGGCCTTAGCGAGCATTGCCCTGACCTGCTCCCTGTTAATACTTGGGGGGGGGGGTTATGCTACTAGGTATTTCATTAAGGGAGGCAGGGGAGAGAGTGGGAGTAAAGTTTGAGCTGAATTTGATAGCCAGCAGATTCGCTGTGTCACTCCGCTCAGTGAAGGTGGCATCCTGACCATCAGTTCTGCACAATGATGTGAGCTGCCTTTGAGGTTTTAGACATAGCTGTAGAATGCCTTGTGATTTTCTTTAGCATGTGAGGCTATCCTGATCTAATAATTCACCTTGTTGGACTTAATTAACCCTCTTAGTTTCCTGCGTATTTTAATTAGAGAACTTCTATCATTATGGGATTTAATCTTCCTGATTTTAGCCATAACATCTATTTCTTCTTGTTATATACACTATTAAGGTTAAAAGTCCACCAATGTGGTTTGTTTTTAGAATTTGTTTTGAGCTTACTTCTAGTAGGTACAGCGGCCTCTGTACAGCCATTTACATGGTTGTAGAGGGTATCTGTGAACAATTCCTCATAGATTGTTGTGAATTCTGGGTTGGGAGGGGCACTGAATTTTTATAAATTATTTTGATATATACCCTCTTATGGTTAGGATTCCGCCAGTGTGGGTTGTTTTTACAGTTTGTTTTGAGCTTACATCTAGAATGTACAAAAGCCTGTATACAGCAGCCTCTATACAGTCATTTACATGGTTGTAGAGGGTCTCTGTGAACAATTCCACATAGGTTGTTGTGAATTCTGGGTTGGGAGGGGCACTGAATTTTGATAAATTATTTTGTTATATATCCTATTAAGGTTAGGATTCCGCCAGTGTGGTTTGTCTTTACAGTTTGTTTTGAGCTTACTTCTAGAAGGTACAAAAGCCTGTATACAGCAGCCTCTATACAGTCATTTACATGGTTGCAGAGGGTCTCTGTGAAAAATTCCACATAAGTTGCTGTGAACAATGGGTTGACAGAGGCACTATATTTTGATAAATTATTGCTTAATACGGTGTAGCTTGTTTTGGAATAGTTTCTGTCTGTTACAGGGTTTTGTGTGGTCACAAAGTTGATTTTTATTAAGAAGGACACAGCTTTGTGGTCCAACCTCACCAGTGAGGACATACCATTGGGAAGGGGATGCAGTGCTCTCCCATATATGTGAGTACCAGGTCCAGTATAGCCGAATCTCTAGTGGGTGTATGCACTATCTGGTCAAAGGTATTTGTGCTAATAAAGTCCAGAAATCGTTGTGCCTGTGAGTATGAGCCAGTGTATGTTTCCAAGTATATATATATATATATATATATATATATATATATATATATATATATATATATATATATATATATATATCTTTCTGTGTGTAAGTGGTTAGTATAATTTTCTACCCATTATGCTCTTTTATTACTTGCGTGGATTTATTTGGGAGGTTGGCCTAATGGTTAAGGTGTTCACCTTACAAATACAAAGTGCAGAGTATGATTCTCACATGGGGTACTTGGCTAGGCTTAAAATGGCCCACAAGGACAGTTAGCCTAATGCTAATCTATGAACAAATTTGCTACACTAAACTCATTTTTCTTCACATTTAGAATTTTGTTAGAAGAAAGTGTAATGTTACACTCATACATTCTATTTTCTTTTTTGTTCCTATGTAAACATTTATTTTTTGTTGCGCATTTGAGAATATAACTGCTTGCTCTTGTAATCAATTATACAACCTTAAAAAACTGCATATTCTATGACTACACCCCTTGACATTTTTGTATGTGGTTTTCTTTATTTTGTGGGAAAGTTTGTACTTCACTCATGGACTCTAGACCTGTTTTACTTGCAAATCCTTTTTCTTCAACTCTTAAAATGCTGTCTTCTCCAGCTGTGTTAAATGGTTCGGGTTCCTATTGAAAAGTATATTAATTTATTTTAGCGTCTAATACTGGACAAGTAAATGTAACATATTCTTTCCCAACTGCTATATATTTAGTGCTCCATCAAGTTACTTTTTCATACGCTAGGAGTGCACAGTGGCACAAAACTGATTGTCACTAACTGCAATATATGCAGAAATAAGCCTTCATTTATGCATGTCTTCAATATCTTTTCACCTGATGACTCAACAAATGTGTCTGTAATCTGAAAATGATGAGTTAAGTTGCCTGGTATAACCTGTCGTAAGTCTAGATAATGGCTGACATAAGATAACCTTTCACTGGCCCTTGCTGGGAAATATTTTCTACAGTACAGAATCCAGCATCTATCATGTTGATGTATGCATAAGGCTGCACAAAGCAACTCCTTTAATATGCAGTATTTCACAATAGCAATGCCAAATGTTCAGCAGTTAAGTTCACAAGACTTTCCTTTAATTGTCTAGCCAAATCTTAGTATTTTACTAGATGAAATAGAACATCATTATTTTCTGTTAGTTTTTGTATTCAGTCTTCAGACTGAGAAAGGCAAATATTAATATACTTGTAGCGTTGTTTTCAACCCAAGTACATCAGGGGTCTTATCTTTAAACCTATGTACCTCAACTTTTTGTATCATGTTTGCTGGCCACAGCTATGAGGAGTGACAGACATCTTGTGTTTAACAAAGTAAAAAGAAAAATGCTTTGAAGTCATTGATTACTGCCTAACATTCCAGTATTTTTACATTATTATTATTAATCGATGGCCACAACGACAGTTATGAATTTTTATAATAAAATGACACTGTTTCTTTAACCTGTACAGTCTGGATTTAGTTACAGTTGTACTTGCTTGATGTGAATGGTATGACCTGAAAGCTAGATTAACACAAGACATGAGATTTAAAGGACCTGTTTCATATCGAAAAGAGTTATATTTTGTTTATGGTACAGTATAAAATGCATAGCTGATTTATACTGCACTTAGTTCTGCTGCAGGAAAAATCTCATTTCAATCATAAATGGCAGAATGTGATTTAGGAATTCATTCTTTAATGGGCCTGCAATGTTCAAATTTAAACTCATCCAATTCATCAGCAAAATATTCAATATGGTATACAGGGAACTCATTTAGGCAAACGGGACTTTTAATATAAATTTTCCAGGAGATTTCCTTATTGATTCAGCAGTTTAGTGCAAAATGATTTGTGTGCTATAGTCTGCAGGATCAGTGCAGACCATACCTCTGACTAATATAAAATAATCTTTGTACCAAGTACAGAAAATGTGTCAATGAAGTCTGCCTTTAATCTGAACTGCTTTGTTTAAAGGGAAAGAAGAAACATTCATTCTATATACATGCTAGTGTCAAGTTTGTTTCCAGCTTCCGTGTTTGGTTTTACTTTAATTGTTTTAAACGTGAAAGAAAAGATAATTAAATATATGAAAGCGAGATACAGAAGTTTATTTAATAAATGAGGATTTAATAATTTCACTTATATTTCCTAGGAAATATACTTAGGAAAGCCTTCAGACGCATGCACTTAGTATACAAATATTATATGCTTAATTTTATAAAGCATTTTATTTCACAGTCCCTGTTTACTTTATAGTACTCCTGTCATAGCTACTAATTATCTGTTGACTTGGATGGCTTTATCTATGTTTTTTTTTGTCTCTCTCTGCATCTATTTTCTTCTGCCCTACTATCAAGCACACAACTGCTAGTATTGCAGAAGTTGAATTGGTTTGCACATCTAGGCTTATTAGGGCCCTAGTGGTTGTTAGTCTAGTATACATACATGAATTTATAAACAAAAATCAATTAAATTATCTATATCTATATAACTATATATATATATATATATATATATATATATATATATATATATATATATATATATTTATAAAACTATATAACCTTATATATATATATATATATATATATATATATATATATATATATATATATATATATTATCCCGGGCTGTGTACTACATGAACTACAATATGAACTGGCACCTCACCTAAGTGTCATGTTTAATCATAGCCTCACCTCAGGTTTCGTGCCCACTGGATGGCGCAGAGCTACAGTTATCCCATTCCACAAGGGGCGATCCTCCTTGGAGCCCGGAAACTACCGTCCCATTAGCCTTATCTGCAAGGTCATGGAGCTTATTATCATGGAACTTATAAACAAAGACATTGGCAACCTTCAAACACTGGACCCCACCCAGTTTGTGTTTGTGAAGGTCTGATCTTGTCTCCTGAACCTGATTGACTTCTTCAAATCAGTCTCCAGAGCCATGGACAAGGGTAAGGTGGTCCCCACAGCCTATCTAGACCTTGCCAAGGCCTTTGACACCAACCCCCACTCTGGAATCATAGATAAACTTACTAAGCTGGGCATTAATCCCTACATCACGCAATGGGCTGCTAACTGGCTTACTGATAGAACCCACATTGTAAAAGTAGCCAACTCTAAATCCAGCTCCAGACAAGTGACAAGTGGAGTACCTCAGGGTTCAGTCCTGGAACCGCTCTTGTTTAGCATCTACTTCTCTGAAGTACAGGCCAACACTAAGGGACTCTGGCTAACAATGTTTGCAGATGACTGCAAACTGAGAGCCATTATTGAATCCCCAAATGATGTAGATACTCTACAAAAGGACCTTACAGAAACAGACGCTTGGTGTCAGAGCCATGGGCTCAAGCTCAATGCCAAGAAATGTATAGTTATCCCCTTTGGGAAAAAAACACGTATCCATGAATTACCATATAGGTGGCAGTACACTAAACACCAAAAGTGTGATAAGAGACTTAGGGACACAGGTGGACAGTGGTCTCACCTTTGATAACCACATCGCCACAACAGTCAGGAAATCCTTCTATGTGGCACACCTCATCACTAAGGGCTTTTCATCCAGAAAAAAGGAGGTCATTGTCCCACTGTACTCATCCCTCATTAGACCCATTATAGAATACAACGCCCCATTTGGTATGTACCTCTCAAGACTTCTGCAATAACTGGAAAGGCCACAGAACTACCTCACTAAAAGAATCACAGGCCTAAAGCAGATGCCCTTCGCTGACTGCCTTAAAAAACTCCAGCTATACTTTGTCGTATATCTTCTACTCAGAGGTGATCTCTGCTTAACATACAAGGCCATGTCAAACCCAGAGCTGCTGGACATGCTACACTTAAAGAAATCCCAATCCCTCAGAGCTACACGCTCCTGAGATCTAAACCTTGTCATCACAATAAACAAAACATGCTGGAGGGATAGGTTCCTGACACAGAGACTCCCCAGACTCTGGAATAGATTGCCCATACATGTCAAGCAGAGTGCCTCTTTCGTCCTCTTCAAAAGGAACCTTGACGATTGGATGGGAGAAAGGAAATTCACCCCGGGG